>NW_010133716.1:0-394 GCF_000699245.1 Pterocles gutturalis | reverse complement strand
AGAGTGGTAACAAATGACCCTGCTTTTTCCTCCAGATAGTAATGGGAAGGGCTTAATTTGCTAGCCAGCTGGCCCTTATTAATTAAAGCTTGTTACCAATGACCCAGAGGCATGTTTAGTCGATTCTCTGATTTTTTTTTTTTGTTGTTTTGTTTGTTTGTTTCTTTCTTTCTCTGGCACTCAGAAAAGCAGAAGAAAGTTGCTTTAATGTGAAGTGACAACTCACAACTGAGACAATTTCTTTCTGTCAAGGAGAGTAAATGGCCAGTAAGAGCCTCCAGTTCTGTGAATGCCCAGCCACAGAAGTAGTTAGCTCTAATGCCACTTCTTGTCCCTTCTTTGAGTACCACTCGGCTGGATCCATTTACAGAGCCCAAGTGATGCCCTGGCAACA
>NW_010133715.1:0-102922 GCF_000699245.1 Pterocles gutturalis | reverse complement strand
CTGGGAGGGGGCGGGTCCTTTCACACCGCTTGCTGTGGCGTGGGGCGCGGCCGCCAGTCAGCCTTGAACACGCTGAGAGGTGTATTCGAGATTGCGGCTCGTCTCTCCTTGACGCGTGGCGCAGCCTTGGGTTTGCGCGTGTGAGCATGGGGCTGGCGTGCTGGCTCCTCAGTGAAACGTTTGCCGGGTTTAGTACTCGTTACGGCACGCAGGCTGAGAGGAGGCAGCAGCTGCTCCTGCTGATAGCAAAGCTCACGGCCTAAGGTGCAGTATTTTACAGCTGGATTTGTGGAAAAGTAAGTCTTGTGAGTAGAGGAGCTGTAGCTGGAGATGGGCCCCAGTTGGCAGCTGGAACTGCTGCAGGGTGGTGGGGGGAAAAGTGGATCTCCCAGGAAAGCAGGAGGCACAGGTCATGTGTGTAGTGCGAACAGTACACTAACAGTATTGCTAGCACCTACTGTTCTTGTGTCGGATTAGCAGCTTTCTGAGAAGAGCATCATGGTAATTTGTATCTATCTGTCATGGTTTGACCCAGCCGGTAACTGAATACCAGGCAGCTGCTCACTCATCCTCCCCTGTCCCTGGGGAATGGGGTAGAGAACTGAGAGGGTAAAGGGAAGAGAGATTCATTGGTTGAGATGAGAACAATTTAATAAATGAAATACAATAAAATTGAAAATATTAGTAATTATAGTAATAATAATATACAAATGAGTGATACACAATGCGAATGCTCACCACCCAATTACCAAGTCCCAGCCAGTTCCCACCTAATCCTGAAACCGCAATCCCAGATGAGTGAGAGAATAACTTCCTGCTACTCTAGCTACTAAGAAGAAGACTAACTCTATCCCAGCTGAAACCAGGACAGTATCTTGTGGTCTCTTTGTCCTGTGACTATATGGAATTTACCTGACTCCTTGCGGCAGGTTCCTACACCCTGCCTTAGTAAGAGAAGAGCCAGTCTTTCCTGGGGCTGTGGTGCTCATGGCCTTGTAAGGCCTGCACACAATCGCAAAGCAACATCACCACTGCTGCAGAAAACATTTCTTACAATAACTGATTTCTTCTGTTACTCAGTTACAGCTTGCAGGAGTTACCATTAAAAAGTTTGTTCAACAAAGTCAGGCAAAAGAAGTGGTTAAGAGAAAAAGCTTTTTAAGCCCAAAGAGGGAGAAGTGAACACAAAAGGTGTGGAAGCTTAACGTGTGTAGAAACATAGTTCACACTACAGAAACAGCTGCTGTCATTTGTGGGACAGGAGTGAACTTGCAGGTTACTTGAGCGATGGTATGTGTAGGTGTGGCTATAAAAGGAACAGGGAAGAGGAAAAGTTTAATGGCTTCGGGAGAGCTATGAATTCATTTTATTTTTGTATTTATGTATAAGCTCTGACAGCAAGAAACAGCTGAAACAACAAGACACTGCATTTTTTGGCTACTTATGAAATCAGAAGAGGTAAAACTCCCCTGACGTTCTTGTAACAGCTCTTTGGTGTTATAAGTGTACAGGGTAGAGGTGGGGAGGGATAGATGATATCTGTATATTGAGGTAAAGCACAGTGGTTTTGGTCTACTTCTTGAGGCAATTTTGGATGTTCAGAATCTGGGATCCTTCTTCCTTTGGGGTGATTTCTGAACAGCTAGAGTATGGAGTTAGCATTTAAGTCATACAGGTTTCATTGTGGGGAGGCAGAGATTTAATTCTCTTTTTTACTACAGAAAATGCCTCCTGAAGATTCAGTGGGGAAATTCTGGAAAGCTAGTATCATTGTGGCTAGTATGTGATTTTAGCAATATGTGATTATTGTGGGTTTTTTAGAACTTTACATGTTCAGTTTTCTTGTTTGCTTGTTGATAAATCTTGAAATCCTTCGCCATTTCCGGTCCTTGTAAATGTGTGTGTGTGCTTGAAATGTGCTGCTAAGTTACCTTGGAAAAAGAATTAGTCAGAAACCTTTTTGCTAAGAAGTAAATAACTTTTGCTTGACAGAGTTAGGAGAATATTACAGTATGAATGGCTGCTCTCAAAGTGGGTTGCAGAGGAAAGTTCACTGAGCAGAGGTTGACCGTGATGCCAGTATGCTACGGGAGCGATCTGATCAGGGTTCAGATCAAGTGCAAAGCTCAAAGATCATGCAGGATGTAGGACACATGGTTTGGTCAGTGACTAGTAGAAGAAAGCATGTGCCTTTTGATGTTTGTTTCATATAGTGGCCAAAGCAAATGCAGTATTGCACCTATCACTATCTGAGCTGTTCAGTGCTTGGCTTCACTTGTATGTCTTGGAAGATGCATTTTAGTGCCTTGCCTTGCTCTCAGAAACCATGTCTGAGCTCGTGCTGCCCAATTGAGCCTGTGGTGGTTCTGTATGAAATAAGTCTTCTGAAAACTAGAGCATCAGTAACTGGCATGACTATAGTGATCTGAATTTTAGTTTTACACTGTCTGTGTGAATAATTCCATATTGATATTTCATTGCAAAGCCTTATGGTGTGGTTTCTTGGTTGTGCCACTTAGGACTGTAACAAACAGGAGACGCATGTTTCTTCAGTACTTTGCAGTGTGACTCTAACTGTCAGCATACATATGATACTGTGCCTGTAAGACTGCAGACCAGCTGAAAGGAAGACTGGCCAGAGCCTGCACTCCTCAGATTTTTCTACAGAATGACAAACATTTTTCTCAATGCACTATGATAGGACAATCCAAAACTAAGATTTATGCTGAACAGGAGAATTTTTAGCTAACTGGCTATGTTTCTCTATTTCAGTACAGCATTATGGAGTACAGCTAGAAAAGGTGAGGCAGCCTGCACTGTCCAGGCTTCACTCCTTGATGCAGCCCCAAAAGGCATCGCAGAGGTACTATTGAAACCACATTACTCTCAGAGTGTCACTGCCAAGCTGCACAGGCTGTCTACTAACATGGCAGATCACTTACTAAGGGAAATCTAGCATTGATTTCAGTTTCCGAAATTCAAACGTCAAGTTGGAAGGGATGAACAAATGAGCAAATGATCCAGTAAGACACAATATATACCACTTGCCAATGCAAGGAGAAAAGAAGGCAGATACCGGCAATTGCTGGTAACATGGAACATGGACTGTTTGTTTTACTCTTGCATCATCTCTATCTTAGGTTTAATATTTTGGTGCCCGTAATAGAAAAGTGAGAAAACATAAAATAATCACACTAGCTTTACAAAATAAATAACGTGCAAAAATCCTCGGGACACAAGATTCACATCCACCACAAATACAGTCATGCACACCAGTCAAAATTATTCACTAGTGTTAAAAGAAATGGCTGGCAAGCCTGGCTAAACCTGTGCCCTGTGTAAGTTAGGAATAGTACCCATAGCTATTGTTTGGGGAGGGGAAAAGGACTGGCAGAAGCTGTTTAGACTCTTTGCAAGCTATTTAATTCATGAGGTAATTTCTCCACTGTGGTACGCTGTGTTTTAGAATAGCGTGCCTGGGTGGAGGAAGAGTGCGGTCTGTCGGTTACAGTAAGATCATTCTTTTTTCATTATGCACGAGAGCTTCCGATTCATTGTCATTTAACTAATAAGCAAGAAGATACAATGGGAGGGCCTCCTCCTCCTTTGTATTCCAACCCTAGAGTTCCATACACACACTTTTGGAAGTTTAGCTGATGCCCTTTTAATCTGGTGAAGAGTAAAGTGTGAAAAGTTCTTTATATGTGCAATATTTGCAAATGCAGGCAAGTTTCCCACCTCAGAAAGTCAAATGGTGCAGTAATCAGAAATATATTTTAGGAAGCAGAAAAATCTGGCTTGACAAGGACATCTTATATAGTTTTGGAAAAAGCACTTGACCATTTTTCTTTGGTGTCCTGTTCACAAACGATGAAGATTAATGTTCCCTCTCTCTGTAAGAACACTGAGGGTAAACACTTTATTAAAAATAAACAGAAAGTATCAATCTGTGAAGGATTACATGTCAATCAGAGAGCCTCAATGGTTATGAAATGTATAGTATTACATAATGACTTTAAGGCCTAAAATCTGGGCTAAGACTGTTCCAAACAAAAAAAATGACATGAAGGCCTACAATCCTTAGTAAGCTGTACAAAGGAATAGAATAAGTCTCTTACCTGCATTTAAACCCATTTTCTCCCCTCCTTTTATGTTGTCAGATTCATATGAATTTACTAAGAACCAAAGAAGACATGAAGGATGAGAAAATAACATCTCTTCTCATCTATTTATTTCACGTAGGTGCTACAGTTTGGGGTAAGTTTTAGCTCTATTGTTTATGAAAAATAAAGACAATTATTACTCATTTTTTAATGGCGGGGGATTAACTAATTCAGACACTGCTTGTTAATGGTAAAGAGTTGATTTGGGGTAATGTAGGACACTCCCAAAGCAAAAGATGACTGTTTGGGAGGTGGCTGCATGGATGGCCAAAGCCACCAAGCACATTGAGCACCCAAGCTGTTACCTGCCAAGGTTTCAGCCCCATGGCTTGGCTGGTGGAGTGTGTTGTATGACTGCTCAGCAGGCAGTAGTTGTCAGGTCATGCTGAAAATGGTTTGAAGTACATTCATTGAATTTGTGCTGGGTTGGCTGAGGAAAAGTCATCTGGATTGCCCTGCCAGCTGAGCTGGAGAGTGTATCAACATTTCTGAGGAGACAGCTGCAGCCAGAGACTCGCTACCAGCCTAAAAGGTTGTCTGGCCTTGGCCAAGAAGGTCTATGCAATGATGCTAAGTTAATGCAGTCAGTTTTTAAAAAGATTAATTTAAAATTATTTTTTTATACCAGAAAGGCCTAAATTAAGTGTTAACAGCAATCAGATGCTATGGCTTGTGTGAACTAATGTTGAGGAATACACACCTTAATTACCTCCAGGGGCTGTGGCAGAGCTCCCTGACATGGTCAGTGATTATGAAGCTGTTTCAAGAAGTTCTGTCCTTCTTGGCAGTTGCACCATCATGTCCTTTTTTTCTGTGATGGTACAACTGCTTGGCACTGTGTGAGGTTATTGGTAACCCAGGTCATTGCAACATGGCACTATGAACGTTTGAGCGAGTAGCAAGCTGCAGCTCAAAAGGTTTTTGAGGTTGAAGGTGGTGCTTTTGGAAATGCAATTGAAGCTCAGGTGCTAAGGTGGTTTTGTGCCAATTTGATTACGTAGGTGCTTACTCAAGATGTCTGCTTAAACCAATTATAAGTTCAGAGACCAGAGCTGTGCATTATAATATTGATCAAAATGAAGACACTTACTTGCTGTCCCAGAGACACGCTTGGTAGGAATGTGCTGCCTGCCAGAGCATTTTTTTGTCAGGGATAAGGGGGGGCAGAAATATACTTGCAGACTAAATTTAATTTAATTTACTTATTTGTACTTACGGGCTTTAGGTTTTACAGAACAGGAAACAGTAACGGGGCTGTTTTCCAAGGATTGCATCCTCCCATGTACTTTCCCACCTGGGGATGATGAAGTAATTTACTGGAAGAAAGGGGACAAAAATGTGCACAGCTACTACTACCAGAGGGATCAGCAGGATATACAAGACCCGGATTTCAGACACAGAACACACCTTTTCCATGAGAACATTCCTAAGGGAAATGCTTCCTTGAAACTTAGTAACTTGACCGTGACTGATGAGGGCTCTTACAATTGCTATGTGGGAACACAGCAACGTAAAACAGAAGTGGAAGTGATGCTGCATGTAAGAGGTCAGTAAGACATCAAAAGTGGATCACATCGGTGGAAATGGGATTACACCAACAGATTTTCTCATGTTATTTCTCACATGGAATCAAAATCCTCCAACCCAATAGAGCACCTTTTGGGCCTGATGGTGTTATCAAGCAATTAATTTTCTCTGGGGAAATGTTGTAACATGAGTTGAAAAGTTACAGTGCAGCACTTATTCTTCTAACCAACTGCACCATGATTTCTAAGGGGTGATTAGGTAATATACTTGAGTTTTAAAACAATATATGGCCTCTCAGAGCAGTACAGACCCTGGCATTGACAGTAAGTAGTGCTATGCTTTCTTCTGAAATCAAACGCAGATTAAATTTTTGTTGTGGTTTAAACCTGGTTAGCTGGAAATCACCATGCAGCTGCTCAGTCACCCTCCCCCCTCCCACGAATGGGAGAGAAAATTAAAGAGGGAAAGGGAAAAGAGACTTTGAGATAAGAATTTAATAACTAAATTACAATAAAATTGAAAAAAAGATATCATTATAATAATATACAAATATATGAATATACAGATGAGTGATACACAGTGCAGTTGCTCACCACCTGATGACCAAGGCTCAGTCTGTTCCTGGCTAAAGATCTGAAAGCAGAGAGAGTCCCAAAACTGTGATCTCAGAAAGGAGATAAGAGCCAAAGTGTCCAAGAGACCGAGAGCTGACTGAGAGAGCAAGATGACCCCAAGAGAGAAGGACATGACCCAGAGAGAGCGAGAGCTTCCAGACAGACCCTCATCTATATACTGGGCATGGCATGCATTATATGGAATATACCACTGTCCAGTTTGGGTCTCAGTCCTAAACCTAGGGTTGAATTCTAGGCTAGTAACTGGGGCTGTGCTCCCTCACAGCTTCTCCTGCACCTGCAGACACTGGCACAGCAGAGAATCTGAAAAGTCCCTGACTGTCCTGGCAACAACTATAAACATCACTGTCCTATCAGCCACCTTTTCAGCACAAATCCAAAACATAGCATCTTATTAGCTGCTATGAAGAAAGTTAACACTGTCCCAGCTGAAACCAGGACAATTTTGTTCTCAGTTACGTTTATTTTTCCTAATGTTATTTCAAAAGACCAATCGCTTCAAGTTAAAAAGGATTTTGAAAGTAGTAGGATTTTTTTTTTAATCTACAGTTTCCTCTTCTTATGCACTGGAATACAAAAAGACAGACACAGGAAGGATGCTGAAGTGCTATGCCTTCCTCACTTACCCAGCACCGCGTATATCTTGGGTACAAGGCAATACATCCATCCAAGAAACAAATCAGGAGGAAACCAGGGATGGTGTTCTCTATTCTCTTAGAAGTTACCAGAAAATCATAAACACAGCTGATCCTTACTACTGTCATATTCATCTCCCGCATGAAGACTGGGCTGCTGAATGGAAAATGCAAGGTAGGAATGAATGGAAGTCTCTTCCTGCATTGTTACTGAATGTCACAGCTGGTTTCAGAGCCAAATTAAATACAGTATTTCTGCAGCAGGGCAACACAGATATGAGATGGTGCAAAAAGATGTACCTTGCTCTTTGAAACTCATCTGTTACAATTACAGCACAGCATATGTTCAAGAAGTAGGGATGAGAGGGGCTAGCTCACATTTCTGTAAGTTAGCTTTACTCTGAACGTTTCTTCCATATCAGTTTCACATTTCACGAAGTGCCTAATAATCAAACTTTATCAAGGAAAGAATGAACTTGGACAAAATACATTGAAACTTTACTGAAGCTATGAGTTATGTGAAGGAGGTGAAAGCTTGCCTGCTGCACTAGATGCGTGTGCTCCTTACTCAGTCCATTTCCCATTTTTTAACAGACTTTTTTGATCCTTTGATTGTACTTCTCTTCAAGTGCATTCTTAAGTGCCCAGATTGAGTGCTGGGGATGCATGGGAGTGGAGCGCAACAAGCACTGTTTGCATTTGAGCAAACAGCTGCTCATTTTGTTAGTTAATGAAAAACAGGGCTACGAAATTTCAACTCTGTTTTGTCCTCCTCCTGAATTTCACTGAAAATTCAGTTCAAGTAAATAACCGGTAACTTTCAACCTCTCCTGTTTCTTAGGAAATATTTTTTAACTGGATCAAGCACAATACAAGAGCAATTCCCTTGTGAGATGTGCATGGCTGCTTCCATTGCCCTGATTTCCCCATAAAGTGTACCCAGACACTGTCAGTTCCTAATCTGCTGTGTATGCTTCAGAACAAGAGTGCAGTTTTTAATTTACATGCAACAGCATACAATATGGAAGATTTCAAGTATGGCATCATAGCAGGTAGCAAGTGCACTCTCAGTGTCTATCTTGTTAATCTATCCTTTCGTCCACAAGAGGAAAAATGTACATTTCATCACACTTTTGCTTGAATTTCCCTTCATCCATCCATTCCCTCATTGGAACATTTTGAAAATATACTGCTTTCCTTTTCTTTGTATAATAGCAGTGTGGGGTGCAGTTTTGTTTTGTTTTGTCTTCATGCTTTGCAGCCGCAAACCTCTGTTCATTCAGCCCACAGAATTCAAGAGTGGTTATACCATGTCAAAATAACATTATCAGTTTCTTCGCCAGCAGACTGCCAGCCACCACAACCTCCTCTATTTTTCCTTCCTTTGCAGCAAATCCCTGCTGTCAAAATGATAGTTGTGCTATGGTACTAATTTGGCATATATTAGTATTTTATACATTGGCTATTAGTTCCACTTATTTGCTCCTTCCTTCCGCTTCCTTTTTTTTTAAAAAGGTATTCATTAATTGTAAGTGTTCCACACAGACAGGTAAAGTACTTTCGTCCACCATAGCTAAAAGTTATTTCTAACTAAAAATAATCTTTTAATTAAATTATGTTGTAACTGGTTTACCCTTTTGCTTTAAATGTGCAGGTATCTGATTAGTTGCATTTTCTCTCTGCTTCCAACATGCGGAATTTCGTGCTACTTTATACAGTAACTTAGACTAGGCTGAAACACTTTTATTAATGAGCCCCTCAATTAGAGTAGAAATAGGCAAATGAAAACAAAATAGTATTCATAATTGTAGCTAATACCAATTAGATTTTTTTTAAGGTAAGATAGGTTTGCTTTTAAAATCTTCAGATGCTTCTAGAAGCATACTGTGATGTTTGAATATGGTATCAAAATGGTGAAATATGTTTTTATATTTATCCACAGTAGTATCAGAACAGAAAACCTTCAGAAAATGTCTAAATAGCCTTCACAGTATTTTCCAAAAAAATTGCAGAGAATTCTTCAATTATCTGTTTCAGACCAACTGTCCAACGTGGAAGGAAGTAGCACTACAATTCCTTGTGAATACAGCAATAACACTGCAAACACTGAAGGTTTTGTTGTTGTCTGGACGTTAAACAGAAACGCCGTGATTTCACTCCTGGCCTCCTTCAATGGTACATCTCACTCTTACCAGCCTCGAGTCCAGATTAACCAAAATGACTTTTCACTGATGCTGCGTGATCTTACTTCAAACGACAGTGGAGAATATGTGTGTAACATTTCAACACCTCACTACACAAAACTTACTGTGAGAACTTTGCAAGTTGGTAAGTTGCTGCTCTTTCAGTTTCAGAGGATGAAGACTAGTGAGGGGAATACAGAGCCAAAGGGTCAGTCAGAAATCTGTAAAATATTGAGAAAAATCATCTTGTGTAATTAGTACAGGTGGGTAGAAGAGATATTTTGTTATAGTTATCCCAGGAAGAAAATGTTACCTAAAATGTATTTATTTAAAGACTTGAGATTTCTTTTTTTCAGTCAGCAGGTTGTTCTGGCAAAGGTCTCAAAATCAGTGGCTGCCCTCGGAGCTGAGGGCACAGAGAAAGACTCAGAATCATGTCCTAAATGCTCCTCTAACAGCCAATACGGTCTTTAGAGGTAGCACGGAGATGAAGGGAATGTGGTATAAATTTGCCTGCAGAAGAAATTTTGTTGAGGAGAACACACAGTTGGTGTTTTCAAAGCTTTAATTCTACACAGCAGGGCTTTTTTAGACCTGGGGATATATATGTTTATATGCATGCCTGTGTTTTTATGAACTGTAGTAAATTTCCAGCTGTGTAGTCTTAGTTACAGTTATTTCATTGTCTCAGGTTTCAAGGAGACTTCGTGATTAACTTTTCTATCTATTGAAAACTCTTACGGAAGGTTAAAAACAATTACACCAGCTTTCTAAACTCTGTGCAAACAAATTACAGATTTGTTCAGAAATGGTATGCTGTTTGGGATGCAACCTCCTTAAATTTCAGTCCAAAGAGACGAGTTAAAAAACATCCAAACAGTAGCACATAAGTATATTATGCAATTAAATACCATCACCTAAAAGAACAAGAACTAATATAGGGCACCTCATTTGTTTTTTTTATTTAAGAAGGAAAAGAACTTGGAACAAGCCAGTAGGACATGAAAATCAGAGGCGAGACAGCAGAAAAGGGGCTAGAATAAGTGATAATAATTGCGTATTTTTGTCTTCCTTTCTCCCCCCCTCCCCTATGATAGCTTAGTTTCAGTCTGAAATCTTGATGTAGGGTGTGTTTTAAAGGTCAGTGGCTATATGCAACCTGAAGAAGGGGTGATAGATTAAAGAAAACAATTAAGGCAGACAAACATGCTTGCAGCTCAAATTCCAGCATGATCTTCCTTATCCTGTAAACCTGTAATATTGTGCTTCTGAAGTAGAGAGCTTTGGACCCCTCCAAGGAGTTACACATTTAATCTGGTGCCCCTAACTTACATGCATAAGTCCATCAGTCTCCACATACATTTACTGGAGTCAGACACATGCACCTGTCCAGTCCAAATGTGATCTGGGTCATCCTCTATAAGTGCCTTTCTCTAGCTGCTCTCTGCAGGTGGGTCTTAGAATAGACATAGGTGATATAAATCCCCTCTTTAGTGGCTAAATTCCTGTGCCGCTCACAGAATTTTCCTACTTGTGGACCAGAAATACATTATACAGAACAGAGAAGGCACCAGAGAGATTAGCGTCTTTGTGGCAGCACAGGCTGAAAGCAGATAAGCAGATAGAAACAGTAGGGCGTAAGGAAATGAGCTAGATCAGTATGTTGAGTGATGGTCACAGCACAGCAGCTGCTCAATCATCAGAAAGATTTCCAAGGGGCACTGAAAAGGACAGTTTTATGGGGAAAAGTGAGATGAATTTACAATCATTTTGGAGGCCATCTGTGTAAGGAAAGGTTGCGGCTTAAAGCTGCTCTACCAAAGGAACTGACAAGATGTGAACATAGGTCTGCATGTGGGGACAGAGCCAAGCTAAAGGCACTGACTAGATTAAATGCTCTAATTTGGCAGTTCTCATTTTTGAGCTGTTTGCTAGACATCCACAGGGAGTTTCCAGAGGACTGCAGAATTTTCAGATTCTTTAGACAAGATGCACCAGTGGAAAAAGAGCCTGAAGTAGAAGAACTGTACTTAAAGGAATGAGTCCTCCAGGTCTGAGTTCTCACATATTGTTGTAATTGGCTGGAGTAATGAGACGCTTGGTGCTGTGCAGGACCAGCCTCTGCTAGACGGGCTCTTATCTCCTGTGGAATCCATTGTTACCACCCACCTGAGGATCTGCTGCTTCTTGTGCCTGCCTGATTGCATGGTTGTGTCATGAAGATGGGAAATGTTCTAGATGAAGGTTGCAAAATTTTGCAACAGAAATAATGAAATCTGTGATCCAGGCTGGATAACGCTCACTGAGTTGTTCTACTGGAAATCAGCAGTACCGTTAGTGGTACCGAGCACCATACCTGGAAGCAGTGTTACCCTACTGGGCAGCTGAGTGTTTTTAAATTTAATTTGTATTAAGAAGTCATCAAATCACATTACACGAGAACACATGGAATTTTGTATAAGCACAGTTAAGTAAAATAATCTGCTTTCAGCTATTCACACGTAAGTCATTAAAGTAGCACTTTAAAGTCTTATAGTATGGGTCAAGTGCCTTGAACGTCGTTGTATTAGTAACATTAAAAAGAAACAGAGATGTTCTCCCCAAATCATTGCTTTTACATTATAAATAAGAGAAAAATCAAAGCTTCGATATACTTATTGAACAACAGTGAACATTGATTTGTGATATAAAGCACTTCTGTTAAACTTTTTTGAATTTGTATTTTTAAAGAATATTCAGGTAACACTGGGAAGATTGTGATAGGAGTGATTGTTGCACTGGTGCTGGTTACAGGAGGCTGTTTCTGGATCTGGTTCAAGGTGTGTACAGTCATTAGGGGATTTATTTTTAAAGGTACTGTTAAACTTAAATCCAGACCTTGAATGTTTGACCAAAATGTAAATTTGATTTTCATGGGTTAAAGCATACAAAAAAGATGGAAAATATAGGATTATAAGTTTCAGCACAAATAAATTGACCTAATTCTTGTTATTTTCTATGTCCAAAAGGTCCTCTTTGGTACATCTAGGGCCCCAGTTACTATTTCAATTATATCCAACATCAAAGCTCAACAAAACTTCAGAGTGAAAAGTTATACTAATTGCTTTGTTTAGGAGACTGTTATAACCATATGGTCCCTGATTTCATGTCTCCACACATCTGTCCTAATTACTAGAGTAATTGTCTTGTTTAGCCTGGAGAAGAGAAGGCTCCAAGGAGACCTAATAGGAGCCTTCCAGTACTTAAAGGGGGCCTACAGGAAAGAGGGGGAGGGACTCTGTATCAGAGTAGCAATATGACAAGGGATAATGGTTTTAAGCTGAAAGAGGGCAGATTTAGATTAGATATTAGGAAGAAATTTTTTCCTGTGAGGGTGGTGAGGCACTGGAACAGGTTGCCCAGAGAAGCTGTGGATGCCCCATCCCTGGAGGTGTTCAAGGCCGGGGTGGATGAGGCTTTGAGCAGCCTGGTCTAGTGGGAGGTGTCCCTGCCCGTGGCAGGGGGTTGGAACTCGATGATCTTTAAAGTCTTTTCCAACCCAAACCATTCTATTATTCATATTCCAGTTACTTCCTTTGGCTTATCTTCAGGTGGATGCATTTTATTCTTATGCATTTGCAATAGGCTGGCGCTGTCTTTAGAGTATTCTGTCTCCTTGCTTTGCATTTGTGGTGGGTTCCTTAAAAAAGGAACTTTAGCTCTTAGTCCTTAGGGTACATCTTTTTGTGTCTGACAGTACAGCCCTGACCATGGAGATAGACCTTTGAACTCTCTGGGCCTCTTAAGATTTTGTCACAGCCTGAATTTGGTAAGGTTCAGGAGACATTTTACAGTGGTTACCACGAAGTTTGACAAGAACACACCAGAAAGCCAGCTCTAAAATGGTTGAGTCTCAGTCTTTTTTCATTTTTCTGTCACTTAAGAGATTCACTTGCATGCTTCTTATTACTTGGTTTTAATGCTGCATCTCAAAAGCATGTTCATTTAAGCAAGATTAATTTATCTTGGGACCTGTTGAGACCGTTAGCATATCATAATCAGAGGAAGTGGAACTGTTGGCAGGTTAACTCAGCTCTGGTTACGTTGCTGGAGGATGAGATGGAAGAAACAGGAATGTTTCTGCACTGTTATGTGGATGTTTATTTTACTCAGCTAATGTTAAAATGGAAAATATTGACTAAATTTACACATCAGTAGTTCTTACAAGCATTTTTGTTTTGACTAGAAATGCAGAAGAGAGATCATATGAGCACCTTGACATACCGGCAGAAAATCCCTCTCTGAACACACCTTTGCTATTGAGATTGCTGCTGGAAGAACAAAGAGTTCCTTCACCTTCGCTATTGAGTTACAGAAAGAGCTGCACAGAATTGTGATTGTCTGAGCAACAGTAACAAGCAACTGAACTGACAAAAAAACCAAAAAACAGAAACAGACCCACACATAAGTCAATTGAAACTTGTATGTGAAAAGTTGACATGAAAAACTGGAACTTGGATATCCTAAAGGGACAATGAAAAAGTTTCCACAGAAGAAAAACCAGTTTTGAGGTATTTTTTTATTTTTGGTATGAGGGAAGGAGAGGGCTTACTGTTTGGCATTTCATTTAGTATTTTAATTTCAAGCAAAGACAACTTCCCTGTTTAAAAGTGGAAAAGATCTGAGAGAACAATCTTATTTCTGAGCCACAGGCAGTCCCAACAGGACAAGTTACTCCACAGCATCTCCTGCAGCTGGCGAACAAAAGTCCTTTGGCTGGTAGCAGTGGAAGCTTCTAAACTGACTGTTAATATGAAAAAGTTTACTTTGTGCTTTTCTACAAAACTCATACTGACTCTGACTGGCAGGACAGATGGAAGCTGGGTTATCCCAGCTTTAAGGGCTGTCCCCCTGGACAAGTTTAATCTGTGCTGCTTTAACAATCTGCACATGAAATACATGAAGCTGTGAAGCGTGACTGGATTTGCCTTTGGTTTTGATTTTGATTTTGTCAGAGATCTGCCAATTAGGATTTGTTCCAACATAATGAAGTGGGCTGTTGGCAAGATGTAATCTTTTATTGATCCCTGGGGCTTGGCAAAATAGAAACGCAAAGAAATGAATGGTATACGCTATACAGGCTCTTTGGATTTTCACTTGGTGTTTATTTATGTAAGTGCTTATTTTTTTCTACATCTGCTTTCAGTTGTGCCTGGTTACATCAAGCATCTTCTCATATCTGTCAGCTTGGACTGTATTTATTCCTCTTCATGAACCTGAAATGCAATTGAGATAGCATACGATGTTAAAAATTGAAGTGTGAAGGGGGTTTTAGATTAAGTTCACAAGTAAATGACAAAAGTTTCTCTTCACTAATGCTTCTGCTCCCTGGTGTTACCTGTTTGTATCTGAAGTAGACTAGTACCAGTCTAGTCAACCTTTGCAGTTTTACCTCAGCTAACACTACAAGTTTCTTGTCCTCCTGCTACGGTATATATATCCTTTTGATAGTAGATGACATCTGTACAACCCTGTTTCAGTACACGGTGGTGTTCACTCTGAATCACACACACTTCCTAGAGTTTCCAGGAACACAGGTACTAGTAGCAGTAGACAAGATATTTCTAGTGCTACACTGTCTTTACAGTGCCTTTCTCGTCCCAAAGGAGATGTGTCATAACTCTTGGGACAGCACTTGCTGCCTGAACATGTTTCCTGACAGCTTCTTGTGCCTATCGCTGCTACAAGTCCCTTTTGTGGAGACAGCACCTCTGTGTGTATAGTTGAGCTCCTTTTCTGACAGTGTAATACTCTGCTATAAACAACAGCAAATCCATCTGACTAATAAACACAGGCATCCACTTTTCTATTACTTTTGCATATTTGAAGCAAAAAGAGGGTACTGGTAAGATAAAGGGAATAAACGGCACTCTTAACACTATTTTAAAAAATAAATTACTCTCATGGTTTACCTATTTTATTGTCTGTGTGATGCTGCGGCTTTGTGAACTTATATATGACTTTTCATTTTTTTGTAGGTCTGTAATAATTTAAAGAAAAATACATGGAAATTTATTTACTCTTAAAAGCTGCAAAACTTCTTGTGAGCTTCAGTTGCAATAGTGCTTCCATTATATGTAAATAGGTGAGAGACTAGATCTTCATGCAGTTTTAATATAGTTCTGCTCTAGACAGTGGAGCTACAGTAATTTATATCAGTCAAGGGGACTTTATTAGTCCAGTATAAAAGCAGAAACTGGAGTGTTTCCTCCCACAGAATGGTGGATAGAAAAGAGAAAAGGAAGGTGATGGTATCAAGTGTGATAAAAATACCAAAATTGTGAAAGTGTTTTTTCCTCCTTTTTGACTCAGGAGCTGTCACCGCTGTAAAATTTATATGCCATTAAGCATGGCAGTTTGTGTTACACTTGCAAATGAATTAGATAAAGCAATGACCCAGCTCCTCTTTCTGTCATTCCTATAAGTAACAACCCCCACTCTTACTTGCCCTGGTTGCCACAAGGCAAGCATAGATAAGTAAAGGTTTGCTTTCAGTTCCAGAGCACGTTCTTAAGCACCTTTTAGTTTAATCAACATTACTCTACTACCATTCTGCTCAAGTGCAAAATATCACAAATACATTTCTAATTGCTAATGACTTCCCAACACCCAAGTGACTAGTCACTAATTTTCCATCCAGCTCTTCAAATTAATACAAGTTCATTGAAAGAGCTGGATGTTAGAATATCTGGCAATCTGCTAGTGCAGTAGTCCCCAGGCTGTATTACATACATAGAAATTCTACATCATCAGAGGAAGAAAAAGATAGAGCTTTTTAATAATGCTTGCCAAAAAAAAAAAAAAAAACCAACAACAAAAAAACCAAAACCAAAACCCCAAATCACCAGTTCTGGAAACTTCTGGCTGCTGAGCACAGAGGTTCTACAACAACATCGAGAAGACAGAGAATTCATTTTGCCTAAGCATCAGATTGCTGTCCTAAAGGCTTAATAAAGGGTAGACTGAAACTAAATAAATGCAGTAAGCAACAATTTCTTTTAGTCCACGTTACGTTAAGAGATGTAACAGATCTTCCAGCATTCATAGCATCCACTGCTGCATATTAAACAGTCACATGTACCCCATGCAGCATTACCATACCTTTTTCATGCCAATATCTCTTGACTTGCTCCTCAGCTTATTAACTTGAGATTCAGCTATTTCAGCCCTTTCTTCAGCATCGTCCAGATCATGTTGCTGTTTTCTGTACTTCGAAAGGTACAGATTGGCTTGTGCTTCCTGGTGAGAGAGAACAGTGCGGCTGATTTCCTCCTGTCCACGTGAAACAAAGCTTTCCATTTCAAGTGGGAAGAAAAGTGCTCAGCATGACTAGGTAACAGCTGTATCGGAACCACTTGCCTCCTGGAGTACTGAGATTGTTTTTTTAGAGTTGATGTTTCCAGTGGCACTCTCCATGTAACTGGGAGGCTCTCAAAATGCCTCCTGATGGACTAAGAGGAAAAAAATCTTTCTTGTTCCTTCTCTTCCCCCCTTTCCTTGCAAATTATACTGCAATCTTAAAATAAAATTAAATACCTTTTCTGAAATATAACAAATACATATGCTACATATTTTATTTTATAGATATTACAGATACATTTGGACATACATACAGGGTTTATATGAATATAAATATAAATATTAATATGCACACAAAATGTGTATTTGTACTAAAGGTTTCTCAGATTAAAGATTAAATTTCTCAAAGGTAAAAAGGCCCAAACAGTTACTTACAGCTTCTTCTGCTTGGTGCTTGTAGCTCTTCACTTTTAATTGTAGCTTGTCAATCAGATCCTGCATCCTGGCCAGATTCTTCTTATCTTCTTCTGACTGTATCAAAACACCATAAATTGGGTTGATAGTGTAAAAAGGCCTAAAGCATCTCTCACCATGAAATAGGTATGAGTTCCATGTATATTATTTTAGAAATGTATTGTTCAAAATACAAACAAGCCATATTGTGGTCATCGTGTGTATAGATGAGAAAAATTTGTATAGGTGAAGATGTATGTAAGCATGGAGGCTGGGGAATAAATGAAAGTACCCTCACCATTTTTATATAAATGTAAATATATATACATATATATGTGCACACATTTGCAGAGGTGTACTTATATATATATGTTTTAAAATCCTCTTTGGAGACGTTTTTGGTGAGAGGAGTGTGGTGGTGCTGTTTCCCCCTCACCCTGAGTCACTTGGTGCTTGGTGCAATTCTTCCCCTCATGGGTCACATACCAGCCTAGGGTGAGTGAGGAATGAACTGTGAAAGCAGTGAACCCAAGTGTCAGGGTGCCTCCTTGGTGTACTTGGCTCCTGCTCTCCATTGTGGTGGTGAACTGGAGCGTCTGAGGCACCCCTTCAATGTATCTGGCTCTCACTGTCCCCATTATGGTGGTGAAGCCGAGTGTTAAGGCACCCCCTTAATGTGCCTGACTCTTGTTTTCCCCATTACTGGAAACAATAGTAACAGTCAATCACCTCCTGACAGCCAGTACACCTGTACCTGGGTCGGAGCCCAAAGGGGGATGATACACTTTGGTAA
This sequence comes from Pterocles gutturalis, assembly GCF_000699245.1. Lineage (NCBI taxonomy): Eukaryota > Metazoa > Chordata > Aves > Pterocliformes > Pteroclidae > Pterocles > Pterocles gutturalis. The sequence goes on along the minus strand of NW_010133715.1, from coordinate 85,195 downwards.
CTAGTGTAATGGACCAGAATATTAACTCATCCAAGGTGGGCTGAAATGGAAAAGTACCTGACAATAATCAATTATCTCAGACCCTATAAATAGTTACCCTAAGGGAGACCCTTTGAGCTCTCCTGGGTCACAGGGGGCTGTGTTCAGCATCTCCCCTGAGCTGGGACGCCTCTCAGGTAAAGAAAGACCAGGGCAAGTCTCTCTTCTTGAGGCTCAATTATCACCTGTTGAGGAATGCAGATGCATTGGGAGTATTGATTTACCTCACACCATTAATAAATTGTTGCTAAATCGTAACTGTGTGAGATATTTGATCCATGACAATTCTGTCTGCCTGTGCTGAATCACTGTGTTGTAAGAAAACAACCTTCAGCCTCTGCATGCAAAAGTCAGAGTAAAACAACAGGTAGGAGGCTAAATAATCTCCTAAAGCAGATGGATGGGATTATCTTCTTAAGAATGCTGTTGAAAGAAAAAGGATCAGTGCTCTGTGCTGAAGGCCTTTTTCGAAAGGCAAGCAGCAACAGCAGCTGTTAGCAAACCTGTGGGAGGCTCAAGACTAGACTTTGCTGTTCAGCAATAGGTGACAGAGCCCTGGGACTGGGCAACCCTACACTGAGTGATGCATTAGAGTCAACTGAATCCTTCTGGCTCTTTTTAGCAACATCAGCACAGCTGAGAGACAGCTGTGCTCTTTCTTCTCTTGCAGTATGAATAGCCATCTAAGCCTGTTACATATTAATACTATGCTAAAACTGTCCAAATCCCAGTAGTAGAAGCTTTCTAACATGAGTCACAATGAGTCAGGTAAGATGATGGTAGCCCTAGGGAGATGTTCCTCCTATCCCTAAAGCTTCCTACAGTCAGAAAGCTCTGGGTAATGCTGTCCTTCGTCCTTCATCCTTCAATGAAACACTGAAGCAACTTATGACACTGGGAGAACAAATTTCTTTCCAGTGACCTAGTGGTTACTGCAGTCCTCAGCATACCTGGTAAGTCAGCTCTTTTATGCGCCTCTCAAACTTGCGGGCTCCTTTTTGAGCATCTGAATTGCGACGGAGTTCAGTCTCAAGTTCATTCTCCAGCTCACGAACCTGCAGAAAAGGACAAACCCTTGCCATTATGCTACGTATATAAAGCAGCAGGTAATTTGGTTCATAGTTCAAGAAATGCTAATTTTCTCAGCATATCCAGAGAGCTGAATTTCAGGAGTACCTCAACGTGTCACCTATCCATTCTGCTTTTTCATAAATGTATTTAAGCTGCACCAGCACTCAAAGATGCGGACATACGCAAAGGCCAAAAAAATTTAACTGAAGCAAGCATTGCAGAGGCAGATGTTGTCTCCTATTTTGGTTTTGTTTTTTATTATTTTTTTTTAATCAAGAATTTGCTACAACAGCTCATTGTAACTGGATGATGAAGGGGATGTGTGCCTCCAAGAACTACTCTGCATTTTGTGAAAGAGGAAATCTTTCAGAATACGCCTTATTGGCCTCTCTGAACTAGGGCTGCCTGGTTAAGGGCACCGACCTGGTCCCAGGTCTGTAAGGCAGGAGACAGTGGTCCATTGTTTGATCACAAACTTACCCTGGATTCCAGTTTCTGGATCTGCTTCTTGCCACCTTTCAGGGCTATTTGTTCTGCTTCATCCAGTCGCTTCTGGAGGTCTTTAATGGTTTGCTCCATGTTCTTCTTCATTCTCTCCAAGTGAGCACTAGTATCCTGCTCCTTTTTAAGCTCCTCAGCCATCATTGCTGCCTGAAAAACAACCACATTTTACAGCAGCTCTCTTATGCTATTGAATTATGTCTCAAGAAATAATGGGAGCTCAATCTTGGATTATCCAATACTTGGATCATTCACTGTACCCAAAGCTCCAGAGAGTATCTTGTGTATGCGTATCTTGCCTTGTCAGGGAGAACACAGAGACGGAATAGCCTTAGAGGCCTTTTTTTCCTCCATATTTTAATGCTGTGAGCGAAAATTTCCCCCTCACCTTTTTCCTTTTTTTTTTTTTCTTTTTGTATCTGTGCTATATAATGTCCTCATTTATAAAGCCTACAAGTAAGCCCATGCCATTCACTACGGATGTTTTACCTAGAATGTATTCAAAATCAAATCTTGATGTTTGGAGCTCTTGAAAGGCAGTAGATTAAAACAACTGTCAGACAAATTTCCCTGCGCAGCCAGAGACAAGAGTTGCCTGAGTGGCTGTAGCAGCAGAGCAGTTTCTGCAGTCTGTGCTGGGAGAGGAAGTTCAGTTTCAACAACTTACATTGTCCCTGGCCATTCTGTAAAACAGGTAACAGGGTGCCAATTAGCTCATTCCTGCTTTGATGTGTGTCCCTGCCATGAAAAGCCATTTACAGATGTTATACCCATCACTGAGCAGTCATGGGAAGACAGCAGTCATTGCAATTCAGGCTGGGGCTGAATCAAGGACAATGAGCATCTTCTTGCTGACAGGCAGCAATAGTGCTGTCAGCTGAGAAGCAGTAAAGGCTGTGGTACAGGAATAGCTTTGTCCAGCCACTCCAGACATGTAACTCCCAGAAACCTTCAGTCTTGGCTTTCATTTTATCTGTTGTATGATGTGATACATCAGTTGAACTCTGAAGACATAGATTTCTCCAGGTCTGTGGGAAATGGAAATATACCTGCCCAAATTATGTCTTCCCTAGAGGAAGAATGCACTCTCTCTCTCCTCCTGGTATCTTAGGCTTCATGTTTTTCCAATAGACACCTAGTTTTAGGGTACCTCATTTGGGATTCAGTAATTTTGTTTCTCACATCAGATTCTATGTACACCAGGAGACCAGTTAGTGCTACTTCAGTCTGAACTGGTTTAGCCTATCCAGGTGTATGATTTACCTGATTCAAAAGTGACATGACCTGAGAGTTTAAGGATCAATGGAAACTGCATTCGTGGAGGGAAAAAAAAAATAAACCAAAACCAAAAGTGAAACATCAGGAAGAAGTCCTTCCTCTCTTTTTACCTCTAGCCTGTTTTATTTTGTAGTTTCATTGGTTACCTCCAGATAACTGTGGAGTGCTTTGGATGTATGAGCTTTGTAACAAGCACAGAAATGGCAACCTGGGAAGTATTACTTGGTTGTCCTACGACATTGCAGTATTGAAAAGAAGTGAGCAAGGAACCAGCCTACTTACATCTGTGATTGCTTTCTTGGCTTTTTCCTCTGCATTCCGGCACTCCTGGATCGATTCCTCCACTTCATTCTGCATCTGGGAAATGTCACCCTCCAGCTTCTTCTTTTGATTGATCAGGCTTGTGTTCTTTTATTAAGTTTTCCCCAAAGAAAGAGTGGAAAAGGAGGAAAAGTGATGATTAGAGACATAACTTCTCCAAATACCATAGAACACCAAATCTTACTGATTTTTGCAGCTCGTGGATTACACAGAGAAATATTTGGGAAGAGAGATCCAAGGACATGGTAAGGGCTGGCCTTTACTACTAAAGCTTAGCTTCAGACTGAGGAAATATTAAAAATACTCTCAAAGCTGTAAATATTCAGGTTTTGGTTTAGATAAAATAATAGGCACAAGACTGAAATAGAAGAATGAATAAACCAGATCATTTTGGAAGACTAATGATCCATAATCAGTTAGTCAATGGGGGTCATTAAAACAGAAGCCCCATGGCATCATGGGCTGGAGGAAACGTTGCAAAACATTGCCAGCCTGTAGCACATTTTCATTTCCTTCTGACCATTAACTATTTGGTGAAGAAAAGCTTTGGTTTTGTAGCAAAAAGGCTTGCAAGTCAGGACATGACCCTCCACGGCCCTGTAAAAACTGCAGCGTCCATCCTGACAAGGTCCAAAGGCTTATCTTAATGAAGAGCACTTTGCTGTCGGATACTTTCCTGCCTTGCATGATACATCTGTAGTTAGAACCCTGCCCCTGCCGTTTTCATTGCTGAGTGACATCAGCGCCCTGAAGGTCACTTCTCCAAAGAAACGCCTCACCTTCCCAGACATGGCTTCACTAAAGCAGGAAACCGGTTTTACAGCACAGGAGAAGGAAAGAAACCAGATTTACTCTTGTTATCTCCTGTCATTGCTTTTTATGGGAACTGTTTAAAGCAGTTGTTTGAATCATCAGTTCCAGCTAACTCAAAGGGAGTGAGGTGGCATAGCTACAGAGTGACTTACTTCCTCTCTCCTTGTTTTCTCCCTTGAAGGAGGGCAAGGTGTGTCTGACTTATGATGGCCACGGACTAATAGTGTCAGTGCTTAATAGACAAGGCTCAGTTTAACCCAGTAAGGGAGAGAGCACAGAAAAAGCCAACCTGAGTGTGAAGCAGGTTCACACGTTCAGTGGCTTCCAGCAGCTCGTGCTCTGCCAACTTCCTCGCCCGTTCAGTCTGGTCCAGCAAGGCCCTCAGCTCATCCAGCTCCGACTGGAGAAGATTGTTCCTCCTGTCAGAGACCGCCAGCTGCTCCTTCAGATCTTCATTCACGTGTCCCGAGTCATCCAGCTGCACCTGAAGCTCCTATGACAAAACAGATGTTTGTCTTTTTTTAACAAGTGCAACTCCATTTCAAGCTGCTGTGCTTACATAAGAGGACTACAGATTGCAGAGCTGCATGGGACCCACCTCAAAAACTTCAGTGCTTCCTCATTGGAGAAGGGATTCCTCCACACTCTAAGCTGAATAGCTTTTGTGGTATGTGGTGCAACAGGGGGAAAAACCTGTGTGTTCAAATCTGTCAGAGCTCATGGTTCTGCCCGAGGCAGAACTAGCTGCTTAGGCGTGGGAGACGTGATGGCTTAAGAGGTGTATTAGCAAAGAACTTTTTTTAAGCTATTACAAATGTTGAAGCAAACAACAAAGCTGAATATAGACACACAGTATAGTCCCTGTACGCCAGCCAGCTGACTTGCTCTCCACACTTTTAAAGAACTTGCAAGCACACAAGAAAGTAATAGATTTTCAGTTCCTCACGCTGTGGCTTTCTGCCCTTACAGGAGGCTGTAGCCAGCAAGGGTTTTATGACAGGATCTCATCCAGCTTGAATGCAAGTTTTGGAAGAAATCCATATTTCAGTATTCTCTTACGCCAGACACGATCGCTAAGGGCTTTCCCTGCACATCCTTGAGAGCAGCTTCTCTCTTCATTACCATCACCATTGCTGTTTTGCTCTGTGCTGATGAAACTCAGCCCACACCTACCATTGGGTGCTTGGGACTGGTAAATCTCACAGTACCTTTATTTGTGTCTGCAAGACACGTGCTGACTTTGTTGCTTCTGCAGCATGCCTGTTAGCATGGCTGAGCTGGATTTCCATCTCATTGAGGTCCCCTTCCATCTTCTTCTTCAGACGGATGGCCTCATTTCTGCTTCGTGCTTCAGAATCAAGGGTGGACTGCAGTGAATCTATGGCACGTTGCTGATTTCTCCTGAAAAGTACATGAAGGGCGGATGGAGTCATTTTCCTCTCTGTACAGAAACATAGAACTATATACAACAGACCTTCATTTTCTGAAAATGTCTAATTTCCAGAAACAGTATTTCTGAATGACATACATAGCACAGGTTTCCAGTGCCTCACTGCCCTCTAACTGGCTGATGTGCTTCACACCCTCAGCTCACTCCTGATCTGTAAGCATCCATAGCATCCTTCTCCCCAGTTTCCTCTGGCAATGTTGCAGTAAGGAGTTCTCTCAGATCTCTTGTAAACTCAAGCAGGTACAGGTTTATACCTAACAAGAAGCACTTCAAGCTCAGCAGTCACTCATCAAGATATTTACTGAATCATTTACTGGCATGTTTTACATCTCAGCCTTTTTATGAAGGCATTAGTGAAGGCGATTAATCAAACTGAAGGTAGGCAGCTACATTCTAAGCTAATTACTCTAGGTGCTCTTTATAGTAAATGGCATGTATAAGCTACAATTTATCGTGTCTTAAAGTAGATGTTGAAAAACATTTCTTATATTAATCATAAGGGGAATAATCCAGGAACAGAAATCTGTGTTATGGACATCTAAATATAGAAGAGATTAAGCCCACCCAATTAACAGCCTGGTTGCCTTGTAAAACACAGCTTGGTGTCATTTTAAAGATGGCAAAACAGATACAGACAGGTGCTTTCTTGACCCCATAATAGTCAAATTCTACAAATAAAGTTTTGCTCTCTTACAACCAGGAGGTAGCTCAAAGCACAGAGTATGACTCACACAGGGAAAGATTTATCTCGCTGTTGGCCAAGTTTTGCTGAAAGCGTAGGAGTTCTGGGAAACCACCAATTCAACAAGGAAAACCTTGAGGGCCTTATTGCTTCAGCAAGATACAGAATGGTGCCCTAGACTCCCAGGGAACAACAAAGCATGTCTGCTGAACAACTGAGCAGCAAAACACTCATAATGAAGCTGAGTCAGAAAGCACTAATTAGGATAGCTTGTCCTGAGATGTCTATAATCCAGACGTCTGCAGGACATCAGAAGATAGTATCTGAAAGGGCCAAAACATTCCTGTTTTTGAAACAATTGACATATCGGTCCTTGTATCTACGCTGGCCAAGGTGAGCCTTGGACTTTTCCTTCCCTACCCTTTAGCCTACCGACAAACAAAGACATGGCTCTTGGATTAGTAGCAATGTAACACTGACTAATTCAAGGCCAGAGTTTTCTGAAGGACAGCACACACACATTGCTGAAAATCTCTCCCAGCATAGCATCATTCTAAGGGTGTAACTTTTCAGACTAGCATTTGTGCTGCGTGGTTGGGGAGAGACAAAAGACATCCTCCTCTCATCTAATTGCTTTCTGTTTTTCCTGTTTATCCCTTTCATCTGCAAGCTCCTCTCCTTTTATATTCATACTTTCTGTACCTCTGCAATTCTCACTGCTTACCCAAATGGTGTACACATAACAGCAAGCTCCTCACATCCTCCCACAGTCAGTGTAGCTATAACTGCATAAATTAACTCAATGCCTTCAGATGTCACAGGTTTGAGCACCACTGAGGTAGTACTGCTGATTTTGCCTGTGGTTCCCCTTGGGAGGCAGCGATCCTAGAGGATCAGGAGAAGATAGCTCTCTAGACCTTCTTGTCTCCACACTATGAACATATAGACTTAGTGGCCCTTGGTCTGCTGCGACTTTGGTTGTGCCATTCAGTTGTGTTACAGCTTCTACGTGACTTGTATGATGGGCTTATGCATACGCTGGCAGAGACTGAACTGACAGGAATATAAGAACTAAGAATGGTAATGTGGTAGGACTATTCTTTGGCAAATAGTCAGAACTGTCTTGGTTTCTGGTACAGACAGCACCTGCTTGTGCTGGTGTAACTGCCTGTGGTGCATTTGACTGGCTTGGGCCTTGAGAATATTTCTGGTGTTTTGAGACTTTCCCCTTAAAAAACATGCTGCTTCCTGCACAGTACCTTATATTTTCCATTTCTTCCTCCTTTTCTGCTAGTTTCCTTTCAAACTCTGCTTTAACTTGAGAAAGTTCAAGCTGAAAACGAAGGGTCTTACTTTCTTCATGCTCCAAAGCTCCCTGAAATAGAAAGCACCAAGAGCTTGCAGGACAGGAGTTGCTATTTTTTTCTTTCTTTTTCTTTTTTTAAATCACAAACTGCTGCACAAAGATTATCCCTTCACACTTTTCTTCCTGTTCCTAATAGCACTGTTTCCTCCTTGCCTCTCTCTAGGCAAGGACATGAGCAGCTTACATGGCAAAACAATGCATTTGTTTCCCCTCTAATGCAAGTTGGCAGCTAGAAAACTGAGCAGCGAACTCCTCAAAGGACAAATTGTCAAGCAGTCCACAGCTCACAAAAAAATACCTTAGGCTCTGCTTGCGTGGTTTTGGTGTCAACAGACATTCCCAGCTCCACACCCCTGTACAGACACCCTCCAGAAATTCACAGGCTTGTAAGGGATAGGCAAAAACTAAAACAAGATTGTTGTTGGGAGGGTGAAGGGGTCCACAGATACCCCAGCTCACAAAGATCTCTACAAATCGTGAAGTGTTGAAAGCCTCCCAATTATGCAATCTTATTAGGCAATATGACTTTAAGGAAAGAAATAACAGACATCAGCTCTCTATGACAAAATGCAAAAATATTCTGTCCCCTCTTTCCAATTAGCATGAAGACAAGTCTATGAAACTAAGGAAATTTGTTCCTATGTGTTTGTTCTTACGCTTATCTCATACACGGAAGTCAAGAACTAAGCTGGCAACAGTGCATAGTGAAATAACAGGGCCTCTGACTTGCAGGTCTTGCATAAACCAGGGTCAGTGGCATTCTGTCTCCTTGATGCTTGCATCAAACAGGGAAGAAAAGCACAGAGCCGAACACCATATATTTTGGAAGTGCTCTCTGAAGGGTAGAATTGCATAGGCTTATCTCTGGTTCCCTCAAGAGATGATGGAAACAGAATGGAGGATCTGAAGACAAAGCTGTACAAAATCCTTGCTAATCTCTGGCCATCATGCAGCAGTTACGGGTCAGTTGAGCGCACATTTCATGCCAAGGAGCCGCAACGTATTAATGGGAACAGGACGGAGAAGTACTGTGTCACCAGTGGCAACGGCCAGAGACCCAAATTCACAAGGAAGGGAGAAAATCTGCATTAAGCCATTTTTAAACCACAATTAAAATAAGATACATCGCCACTTTACTTTCATTAGTTCCTAATATCACTGAGCTTTAGGAAGCCATTCCACACAGTCCTGTAAAGTGTGCCCCTTAGGCCCCTCAAGAACTGATTCTTTCTAGCAAGTGAAGTTTATTAACAGAGCATATAATCACTCTCCACATCTCAGAGCTGTGGAAGAAAGGGATGCTCTTTCCTCTGCTCTGATCATGACACCTCTTTGTTTGGCTGTGAAATCCCTGCAAAGTGTAAAGCATCCTGTAACAGACAAAAGAAGTTGCATAGCATTTAAGGTATTAATGGATCCCTGTCACCAGGTGATGTTCATTTTAGCAGACATTATTTAGAGTGCAATTCAAAAGAAATTCAGCCATCACTAAAAAGCCTTGCTGTGTGCTGTGTTCCTTCTAGTCAGCAACACCTAGACACCTTCCTAGCTCTGCAATGCACCTAACTTTCAAAAAAAACCTGACAACTGAGCCTTTTAAGTAAATAACCAGGATTTCCAGTTGGCTTGTTCTGTATTGTTGTTTTGTTTCTGGAAACTGGGGTAAAGCATCCCTCTTGGGTACCTGCATACTTGTTACTGTAGAAATTAATGCAGTGATGCTAAAAGTCTTTACCAGACTCCTATTGGGAGTCATAGATTTTCTATTGAGCTTGTTTGCATTTGGTTTCTGAGACTGCCACTGTTTTTTTAAAACAGGCTACAGTATCCAACAGAGTATCTGAGACCTTATAAAATTCTAAGTCATCAGCAGGTTTGCTTTCTTAGTCTCAAAAACAGGAAATGGTGAATTTGCTGTTGGAAACTAGACACTAGAAATATCTGATAAAATAGTATAAGGCCATAATTCTCAGCAGTTCCTATTTCCTGAAACACTGAAATATTCTATGCTGAAGTGAGCAAGGATTGGATTTTCAGGAGGTGGGCAGAAGATTTCTGAGTTTCCTGAAAGGAAAAAAAAAAAAAAACAACCCCAAAACAAAAAACCAACAAAAAACCAAAACCTACAAGGCACCTCCTTTGAAAGGGCCTCCACTGATGATCTTAGAGCTGACATCTCCAAAAGTCACCAGTCACTCTTGAAAACACTGTCTAGCAAGCCCAGAGGTGCTGGGTGCAGAGAGGTTGCACTTGCTAACAACCAACTCATTGGCTGTAGTGCCAAGAGGATGAAAAAGGAAGGAAAATCTTGATAGAGACAGCTTTTCCTCTTACTCTGAGCTTTCTTTCCTTACCTCTGCTTCTTCCAGAGCAAGCTGAACTTCTGACTTCTCTTGTTCAACCTGTTTCTTGATTTTTTCTATTTCATGGAGGCTCTTGTTTCCTTCACTAATCTGATTGGTCAGATCAGAGATCTCCTCTGAAACAAAAAGGATGGACAGATTTAGCCATCAGAACATCCCAAACATGCTGCAATTCATGGAGAGTGAATACAGGACCTGTGACTCAAACCATTCCCTCAAGGGCTTGTCTGTACACAGGCGCTGCCTTACTTTCAGTTACAGCAGCTTTTTTTACCTGTCCTACTTGAAGGCACAGACTTTCTTGTAAATGCTTTTTGAAGTGGTTATAGTGGTTCAGTTTTTATCTGTGATAAAAAAGCAACACTGTGCTCTGCTTTGGGAGCCATCTAGGCTTCATTTGCTTCACCTCTGTCATTTTTGTTGATCCTCCCCTGAGATGGCACCCCTTCCAATGAGCTTCAGTGACAGGTGAGCAAAGGCAAGCCTGCTCTCCTCTGGCCACACCACTTTCTATGTTTAAAACCTTCCTTGCTGGCATCAGTCAGTGTCTCCAAACACATCGGAAAGCTAGTCTCAAGGATGAGAGACATGCCTTTCCCCACAGTCGTTATGGGGCACCTGCACCCCTCCAGCTGTCCACTGCTGTGGGTCTCGCACTGGACGTGGGGCCTGAAGGAAGCCTACCTTGAAGGTTCTTGTTTTCCCTTTTCAGCGTCTCCAGATGGTCCAGCGTCTCCTCATAGGCATTCTTCAGCTTGAAGAGCTCAGTGCTGAGGCCACGGGCCTCCTTCTGGGACGCCTCCAGCTCAGCCTGTGACTCTTCATACTTCTGCTTCCAGTCATTGATAATCTTGTCAAACCCACGCTGCTTCTTGTCCAGGGAGGCAGCTGCCGAGTTGGCCTTCTCCAGGTCAATCATCATGTCTTCCAGCTCGTTCTGCAGCCTGTGCTTTGTCTTTTCCAGAGAAGAGCACTTGGCATTGGCTGCCTCGATTGCTTCCTCAGCTTCTTGCAGGCGAGCAGCAAGCTTCTTCCTACCAGGTGGGAAGAGACAGTGAAATGACTGAGTGCCACCTATGCCGTGTTATCCAGAAAAGCTGCCACCAAAGCAGTATCTCAATAAATCAGTCTTGAAAAAGAAAATTTGTGGAACAAGGGGAAGGGAGGGGAAAGTCAAGCCTCTAGAGAGAATGGACTGTGATAGGAAAAAAAAAATCTTAAATTATTAATGCTGTCATATGGCAGATGATTTTCTGCATGTGTACATGTGTGTGAATATTTGAAATTGAAATTTTGAACTGTCAAGCAGCAGCTTGCTACTCGCTATCTGTAGCCAGTGTGGGCTGGTTGTAAATTTTGATAAGACCTGGTCTAAATGAAGGTGTCATGTTCCTCCAATTAAGAGATATGAGACAGAACCACCAATTAGGAGGCTGGTCACACCTTGGGCTTTTGTTCCTAGACTATTCAGATTGGGAAAACAGGGGGCTGGGAGTCCTGCCAAGAAGAGGCCCTGGAAAGAAAGGAGGGCCCAAAAAGATGAACGTGAAGATGATAGATGGAGAAAATATACTGGAAGTGGGGGGAGATCCTGCAGATCAGAGACGCATGGAGACAGATGCTAGAGATGTTCAGAGACCTTGCCCAATAAAACTGGTAACTGGGAGTGGCTGCACAGCATGAACCAGTGTAACTTTCCACCCTGCCTTCCCAGAACAGCCATCATCACCCTGCTGGGAAGGGAAGTCAAGACCAAGGGAACATGTACTGGGCCAGGTCAGAGCATGTGAGTATGAGGGGTAACTGAGTAGGGTAATCTAATCTTTTTAGTTCTTAAATATATCTCAGTATCCACATCCACTACCCCATGGACAAGGACTCAACAGAAACATTGACCTGCTCAAGCATTTAAAAGAACAGAAGGACAGCCATGAATGACAGCAATGAGCCAGAGGGATTTTTCCAACCATTTTGCCCTATTTCCTTAGTGCTATAACAGGTCGCAGGGAACAGTCTTGTCAGCCTCATCAGTCTTGGGCACAATGAAGCCCACGTAACCCACTTACTTAGCATCTTCCAGCTCCTCAGTTCTCTGAATGGCATCAGTCTCATACTTTGTTCTCCACTGTGCCACTTCTGCATTTCCCTTGGAGAGAGCCCGCTGCAGCTCTGCCTTGGCTTCTTGCTCCTCCTCATACTGCTCCCGCAAGAGATCACAGTCGTGCCTGGCCGCTTGCAGGGCATGAGCCAGGGCATTTTTGGACTGCAGGGACAGAAAGGTCACAGCATTGCACCAAAACCCAAACAAACAGCCTCTAGAAATTCAAATGGAGGCTTAAGGCTTTTTTCTTTTTGCCTGTGGCCTTGATAGTCCAGGTCAAGTGAGGTAAGAAGTGCTTGAAGTCATCCCTAACTGGTGACATGCTGAGGAAGCAGTCAAGACTGAAGATAATCTAACACCTTTGGAGAAGTGTCCAAACTTTTAAGTTACAAGATCTGAGATTTTGGCTATCCTACTGGGTAAGTTTTATTCAACAATTATGGATGCTGATTGTTTTCCTAAGCTCTTCTCCTGTGACTTGCCTCAATCAGGGCAGGAACTTATATCAGTATGATTACCAGGAAGCATTCTCACTCCTGTGTCTCATTTCAGCTTTTTTTCAGGCTACAAATAAACATGAGCAGTTTTCCCCATTCCATCTCAATGAATGGGACACGTTCAAAGCATTACCTTGGTTTCCTCTTCTAGCTGTCTCCTAAGTTCTTCAATCTGTTGTGTAAATGATGTTTTCCCCCGGGACAGCTGACTTATCAGTGACTCCTTCTCTTCAAGTTGTCTTACAAATTCACCTGCCACAGGATTCAACCAAAAAAAAAGTGAGGTGATGAAATGACAAAGTCCCAGCCAAAATCAAAGTCCCACCTGCCCAGTTCTGCTGAGGAAAAGAACCCACCAGTGATTGTGGCTGACATTTTGTGAAGCTTCTTCCAAAGTTGTAACCATCAGATGCTTCACTAGGATAGTTTTCCTTTAGTTTTTGTTTGTTTGTGGGGATTTTGTGGGTTTTGTGGTTTGGGGTTGGGTTTTTTTTTTGTTGTTGTTGTTGTTTTTTTTTGTGGAGTTTTTTTTTGTTTTTTGGGGGGGGGTTTTGTACTGCCAATACCTTGGTTTGGTAATTTTAGTTCAGCTCATGGATCAGACTGGAGTGATGCTTACTTTCATACAAAGTTGTAGCTGGTTTTGTTTATACTTTTCTTCATTCCTTCACATTGCTTTTCCACGGACTTTTTTTTCAGAGGGCTTCAAAGCACCCTGAAAACCTCAGAATGACCAGAGGAATACATAAGGAAAACCTCATTTATCACAAGGGCACTGCTGCAGGGTGGAAACTGCAGCCTTATAGGAGTACATAGAACTAATGAGAAAACAAACATGAAATGAAAAATATATCTTTGAAAAAACACAGAACAGTGCTATCTGATGAGGATACAGAGATTAAGTAGTACTACTCTGACTAAAAAGGTAGCAAGCACTTAGAGGGTATGTGGTATTTTGGGTCGGATGTGAACATCTTCTAGAGTGCAGTGCCCAAGGTTACGCTGAGGAGGGTGGTAGTCACACAGACAGCAGTAGTATGCCACCTCCTTCATCCTCCCTCTAGCACTGCAAGATAGGTGCAGTTCCTGAAACTTGGTACCTAGCCAGCACATACATTTCAGTTCATGAAATGGTATCCACAGTACATTGGTAAATATGGTTGTAGGTTTGTTTTAAAAGCCACTCTGAGGCAAGGTGTGCCCCTCCCCCCCCCCCAAGATTATAAATATATTGAAGATAGGAATGTCAAAAGACACAAAACTACTGCTCCATCCAGAAATCCAAATCCAGACACCTTCAGAGCAGAAGCCATTGTACACTGTATCTCACTGATGCAGTGCTGAAACACACCTGATAAGTTTCTGGGAAACAGTCTACCTGGGTTGAACATGCACATACCATTCTCACTCTGGAGTTTTGTTTTCTGAGTAGTGAGGTCATTCATGAGGCGAGTCATTTCCTCCAGTTTTGTTTTTGTCTCATTCAGATGGTCTTCATAAGTGCGACAAAGTTTCTCTGCGTTCGCCTAAGAGGAATCAGGAGAAAAGACAAAGCTGTAGGCTCCAGGCAGCCGTTTGGAAGATGTAGCCTTCCAAATGTGTCCTTTTTTTTTTTTTTGTTCCTTTGTTTGTTTGCCTTTTAGAGAAATAGCAGATAGCAAAGACACAAATAGCACAGCACTAGAGTGGGAATAGTAGCCCTGAGTCTACAGGCCCAGGGTCTCCACATCAGACCACCTTCCCCACCTGTTTTCCCTGAACTGCGTTCTGTACAGAAGCACTAGCATAAAAGGACTCTGCAAGAACTTCAAAGGCAATCACATGTCTGTGAAGTTCAGGCATAATTGCTAGATGGGAAAATCACCTCCAATGAAAATTGCTTTACTGATTCTGCTTTAATTGCCATTTATCATAAATTGAGTTTGATGACAGCTTTCTAACTCTCAGAATACTGAAACTTCTTTTCTTCACTTGAACTGAAAGAACTGAGTGCTCTGAAAGCTACCAAGACTATCTACTCAGGAAACAAAATCCACAATTCATCTGTAGGAAGTAAAAATACACAAGATGGTCACGCAAGCCTTTGCTTTGCACTACTTGCTAACCAAGGCTCAAAACTGTGAACCAAGGGCAGGATCCATGAGGAATCTGCTTAGGATGGGAGATCCAGACTTGGATGGCATCACCTCAGTCATTACCAGCCTGGGGGAGCACAATTTAAGTGACACAGTTTTGTACTCTGAGACACATGGATAAACAATATGCCTAGGACTGGGGATGCGCCGTGTGTTTTAGACAGGCCATCTTAATCGCTGTCCCACCTCCAGGCAAGAAGGGCTATACCACCAGCTGGGGAAGAGGGCACACTGTGCACGTAAACAGCCTCAGATTGCAAGACACCACCTTCTGAAACACTCCGGGCCTACCAGGTGTCCTGGGAAGCTTTCAGACCAGCCTTAGCTGCACATGACCTTGGGGGTTTGGGGAGCCTCAGGACCCTTACTTTTCCCTTCACCATCTGCTCCATGTTGGATGACAGGTCATCCACTTCCATCTTCAGCTCGCTTTTCTCCTTTTCCAGTTTCTGCTTGACCCGCTGGAGGTTGTCCAGTTGCTCCCCCATCTCAGCCACACTGTCTGCATGCTTCTTCCTCAGGGTGGCGGCCGTAGCTTCATAGTGCAGTGTGGCCTCTTCGAGGTCCCGCCGCAGCTTCAGGAACTCTGCCTCACGTTTCTTGTTCATCTCCAGCTGGGCAGCTGTGGCTCCCCCAGCCTCCTCAAGTCGCTCGCTTAATTCCTCCAGCTCTCGGGCTAAATCAGATCTCTGCTTTTCCACCTTGGCTCGAGCAGCTCTTTCTGCTTCCAGCTCCTCTTCTAGTTCTTCTATACGAGCCTACCAAAGGGATATGAGCACGTTTGGGTCACCTTCATGGTAATTCCCATCAGAAGACCATGAAGCACCCTACAGATTGTTAAGCCCTCCATCAGCCCACACACTACAACACCGGTGGAAGCACAGCAGTTAAAGGACATTTGTGACAGTAAATCAGATCTTGAGCTAGAGTAAGGATGGTGAGTCACATCCTTCTCAGAGTAGATTGCTCTACAAGCTCTAGTTCAAGATATTTAGGTCAAGTGCAGTGACCTTATACTCATGTTACTTGACATTCAGCTGAAGCACATGAGGGAAGTTACTTGACAGTAGGAGTAGCATCAACAGATTTTCATTGAAGGGGACTCTTTGTTCCCATTTTAAGAACTCTCTGACTGAAGTAACTTCTCTCTAGGACTGCCAAGACAAGATTCCAAATATAACAGTGTGTAGAATTGCATGAATAGCGAGTATTCACTGGGAGCAGCCTTTTTTATGACCAACCTACGCTACACATGCAAGTTATGCAAACATTCTTTATTTACAAAATAGCTGAGCTGATACTTTGGGTCAAGACATTTTGTTTGGACTGTGCTGACTGCTGACTTTCTTTGGCCTTTTAATTGCTGCTGAAAATTTCCTGCGCATTTGAGCCCTTCCCCTAAATTTCAAATCTGTGCTTATCACTGCTGAACTCCTTCCCAGCATCCGCCCTCAGTCCCAAGGTTTGGAACAATATCATTTGCCTGAAAAAAAAAAAAAAAAACATGAGAGCTTTTCTGCCTTGCCTGAAACCACCAGCATTCTGTGGTCATATGTCCTACTCCTGGGAAGGAACCACTGTGGAGTAAGCGTCCTGAGGGGAAAAGGGATCAGTCTGAGAAGCTATGGAGTTACACCACTTTGGGTCTCAAAGCTGAGCTGCAGGTAGCCATGAAAATTCTCTGCAAAGCCCTTCACTGAGGCACAAAGAGAAACTCATCCTAAGATATATGAGAAAGAAGCAAGCTGACCTGAAGCTCCTTGATCTTCTTCTGCAGCTGCATCACTATAGCTTGTTCATCTTCTATCTTGGAATTCAGCTGGCTCATTTCAAATTCTTTCCTGCCGTGGAAAGGAAAATCCTACTGTGACAATTTTCCCTGTAGCTTCAAGTTAGGATTTTGCAGTTTTTGAGGAGTTGTTCAATATAACTTCTAACATGTCTAAAAATGAAAACAATCTTCGTGTATTGCTATTTGCATGAAAACACATCTTCCTTGTGTTTCCAAGTCAAGACTCTGCATGCATTTGTGCAATTATATTTCTGGTTCTTTGAATCATACATAAATAACGTTATTTTCAGAGTCAATGGGAAAATACATTTAACAGAGTCAAGTCTTTCAACAGTACTGTCGTAGCTGGTTAGGATTAACAAGTTTTTAGAGACTTCCTTCAGCTTTCTCCTCTAAGCAATGAAAAACATTACTTTTTTTTTTTTTAAATGCTGGAAAGTGTAATGAATTTTAATGTTTCTGGTATACCGAGCACAAGTAAGAGTGATTGTCCCTCCCTCCTTGGCTACACACTCTCCTCATGAAATTTTCTTTTAGCCATCAGAGCAGAATGACACACCTGAAGGCTCTGAAATGACAGTGGGAACTGTGCTGCTTTATTTTGTACAACTGAATCAGCCTCTTACTTTTTTAGCTTTTCTTCCATCTGGAGCTTATCATTCTCCAAGTCCATGACACTCTCTTGGGTCAGCTTCAAATCCCCTTCCAGTTTGCGTTTTGCCCTTTCTAGATCCATCCTCACTTTCTTCTCTTGTTCAAGTGAGCCCTCAAGCTTTAAGAACAAAGTCACTTATTAAATCTGCTGAACACATATGGTTTACAACAGTCAGATGTATGCTTTGTGCTGAGCTCTAGCAAGTGGCAAAGCAGAAGTACTTAAGTATAAGCATCTTATTTTACATTTTTTGTTTTCTAGCAGCCAGTGGACATATGGGCTAAAGGAATACAACATAAGGGGTTAGTCCACCCTTTAAATTTGTGCAAGCATTACAGTTCTCTTAGTAGCAAAGTTCTGTTTGACTTCATGCCCATTACACTGCAAATGCAAACTGAGTGGATTTTCCCTTTTTATTGCACTCCTGTCAAAGGGTGGACTACACAGATAAGTTTTTATAGTGTTCCTATAATTATACCTTTTACAGACATTACAAGGTCTGCATTTCTAAATCCTCAATCATTTCTAAAAGGAGATACTTTCAAAGCTTTGCAATATTTCAGACTCATGAAAACAGTAAGTGATGGAACAACAAGCCTGGGGAAACATGAAGGTAGAGCCAACTTACATCATCCACTTGCTGTTCCAGTTTCACTTTAGCTTTGCTCAGGGTGTTGACCTTGTCCTCCTCTGCTTGTAGGTCATCCAGAACTTGCTGATGAGCTTCCTGCAAAGACTTTTTCTCCTTAGTAAGTTTGCTGATATTCTCATCAAGAGTTGCCATTTCTTCTGTCAGATTTTTGACCTGTGTGAAAAAGGAAGATGTCTTTGTAAGATTTTGAAGCAAGGGATTATCATAACCTGTCTCAAATTGCTGTCTGTACTGAACTTGTATGCAGGAAGACAATAGAAAGAAAAGGATCTCTTCCCCCTTCCAGCCGCTTGTGGCATTCTGAGTGAAATTGCCCATCAAAGGAGCCAATATGTGCCAGGTCTTGTTGTGAGTTTAGTACATTCTTTCAAATGTACTGAGTTCTTTTCAGTATCACTCTCATTGTGGTAGACTCCAACTTCTGGGAGAAATAGGACATGAGCTTTACATTTACAGGCTCTAAGAAGAAGAGCTGGAAGAACTCATGGTTACAGCAGAAAATTGTTTACTCTAAAAATGCCCAAACTAGACATAATTCTTTAGCTGAATTGCTGCAAAACTCACTTCAGAAAAAGGGAAACTTAGGCTCAGAGTTAACACTTTTCCCCTATAAGGTTAAATAACTCTGTATATACTGATCCTTCAGTGTGGCCTGTGTAACAAACAATGTGAAACCATCAGAAGACCAGTATCTCTTGTCATAACGGTAATTCATGCCAAGCCTCTTCTGAATACATGACGAAGTTCTAAAGGTACCTTGTTTTCAGTAGCATGCTTCTCTTTCTCTACTTTTGCAAGTGTTATTTCAAGATCATCAATATCCTTCTTGAGCTCAGAGCACTCATCTTCCAGTTTTCTCTTCTTAGAAGTCAGCTCAGAATTCATCTCTTCCTCATCCTCAACCCGCTCCGTCAGTTCTTTGACTTTGGCCTCCAGCTGAATCTTGGATTTAATCAACAAGTCGCATCGCTCCTCGGCATCTGCCAGAGTGTCTTGCTCCTGGTATCACACAAGGAAGAGGACAGCAATGACTCCCTGGCCTTTTTTTCTTCCTCACTTGTCCCCTAACCTGTAAGTGGTCAGATACTACAGAGCAGCATAAGGAAAATTTCCTACTCCTGCTTTTAGGAGACAAGACTGACAAGTAATTCATGGAGCAGGATGAGACAGTGGTGAGCATGACTAGTCACATGTAAGACTACTTCTATATCTAACTTCCATGGACATTGTCTTGGGCAGAACCTGTTGAGATTTGCATTGCTAGCCCACCTGGCTATATGCTAGAACATGAGAATTTCTATCTGCTCTATATTTTTTGCAAGACTCGGGCAACATTTTAATTGAATTGCATTAAACTCTGGTCTGTAGGTCTTTGAGTCTTAAAGAACATCTAATAAACACATGAATGTATGTGTCTACTCACAGCTTGGAGCTGGAGAAGCAAATCATTTTTTTCCTGAACTAAAGAGACTTGCTTTTCTTCAAGTTCCTTTCTCCTAGCTTCAGATTTTTCCAGGGCCTCCTTCAGTTTCAAGAACTCTTCCTTCATATTGGCCATCTCCTTTTCAGTTTCTGCAGACTTCAGAAGAGGTTTGATTTTAAAGAAGAGCTTCATCCAGGGCCAGTTCTTCACAGCCATAAAAGCGCGGATGTTCCACTGAATTACAAGAAGGGCATCCCTGATTTAAGAAGAAAACAAACAAAATTCCCTAAAGTTTAGCCTGAATTGAGAAAGTGATAATTTGTTTTTCATTCTCAGTCAGTTTTATGGCTTTGTTCTCAGTAATATTAGGAACTTGTACTAGGTTCTAAGATATACAAGAAACTTCCTCCATATCTTTTGATGTTTAGGGACACAAAAAATTTACAAATCTGATTTTTACCAGAGCTGCAGGCAACTAATATACAGTTGCTATTATTTTTATCACACATCCACTTTAAACTGTTAATTTAGGGTTAGCTATAGCCTTAGGGACTGTAATAATCGCTCTGTTCAACACAGAATTAAATGATAATGACTACTATCTGCCAAGATTTAAGGGGGTGCCTTCATACCTGCGCTCCACTATCTTCTGAAACTCAATCCGCATCAGTCTGCCACGTGCTCTTGCCTGGATCATTGTTAAGATTTTTGCAAGTCTCTCATCCCTCATTTCTTCTAGATGGCCCAATAGACCAGCCTTGAAGAATACCTGGGACATGCACAGATGTCATTTCACCTTAACAAATTATTTTATTCCAAAATTACACAGACCTTATTGAAATCATTCAGAAGAATGGTATTTTTATTGACAAATCATATAGTAAAAGAGTATAGAGGGCCAAATACTACTTGCATTTGGGGCTGCACTGTACAGTTCCAAAGTTGTTTTAAAACCAGGTCTTATCTCCCCAGTTTTGGATAGGCCAAACAATTTTATAGCCACATTTTAATTGCCACAGTACTTTTCAACTGTGGCAGGGTTCAAAGCAGGTCAGCTGAACCACAACTCCCAACTCCCAGATCCCTGCTAATGGGATCATGTCCTAATTACACATGGCCTCATTTCAAAAGCTGCAGCTGATCCTGTGATCCATATATGTTTGAGTGTACCTATATTACATTAAATAAGCTATTGCTTTACTGGGGGGCATGGAGCATCAGCTGCTACTGTGTCCGCCTGTAGTGTTGCTGTAATAAAAACTTGGTGGGAGCTTGAGCCTGAGAAACAAAATTCCTCTAGCACAGCTTAAAAATTAATGTAACTTTGCTGCTATGTGGCTGGTTCCTTGTATTATTAACTCTTCAATAATCGCTACCACCAGAAATTGCATGATGTCCTATTCTGCAAATTAGACAGTAGATCCATCACTTTTCTCTTTACATAGGCAGTGATTTTCTTTTCTGGTTACCTTGGTGTGTCCAAAGCGATATTGGTTATGGTCAACATCTAAAGACGCCAGCAGTTTTTCAGCAGCTTTTCTGCTGTCCACAAACTTATCCTCTGGGATGGCACCTGGATTCAGAATGCGGTACCTGTTAATAACAGATGAATGATTAGTAAAATTGGCCTAGATTCTGCCTTTTTTTTTCTCCCCTCTTCCCCTAAAACTTAAAAAAAAAAAAATCACACATAATTTCCTACTTTGCATCTACACAAACACAAGTAGGAGTAGAATTCTGCCTTGCATGTTCAGGCAAACTGAATGGAAAATCAACTTGAAATGCCTCAAATAAAAATGAGAAGACATGCTTTGCATATTTTGACTGGTGGGTTAGGACAGGGGACAACACAGCTCTGCATTACCTTTGTTTAAAGTCAGCATAAAGCACCCTGTTTGGGAAACCCTTACGGCAAATGCGGATGCCTTCCAGGACACCATTACAGCGGAGCTGATGCAAGACAAGGAAAGCATCCATTTCACCTACAGGGGGGAGAAAAAAAAAAGGCTAAATTAAATGGAACTTCTCCATAGGGCTTAATGCTTAATCTTCATTTCACTGAGGGAACTGGAAAATGTGAGGTGTCATCTCCTAAAAGAGCAACACCATTGGATAAGGTGAACAACACAGACAGTATTTAAAGACAATGTGGTGACCTGGAAGTAAGTGTTGGAATGACATAGTTAAAATACACTAAAATTTTAAGGATCTTGTCTTTTTCATACCTGGAGTTTTTGATTCATTGGGGATAATACATCGTACAAAGTGAGGGGCTGTAGATCTCAGGTTAGTCATCAGCTTATTTAAATTTTCCTAGAATGGACATATTGAAAACACAATTAGCTTTAGTGGATTAGTGGAATTCCAATCACTTATTTTTTTGGTTTGTTGCTTAAGTTTATTAAGGTCATCTCTCTAAATATTCTCCAACTAAATTATAAGCTTATCAAAATTATTACAGAGAAATGTGTTCAAACGAAACAAAGTACAAATTAATTTTATTATAGGAATCCACATCAGTTTTAGCAAAGTCTTAAGAAAACACGTTTTACTTACAACCTCAGAAATGACAGAAACAAGATGAACAGCAAGCAAGATGCAGTATCATCCTGCAGAAGACTTCTGTAAAGCCAACTGCATTTTTGCCTAGTTGCTTTCCCACTCAGTGTAGATAGTTCACCCGTTCCTCATAAAAGCTATGTTTTTGTCCTCCTGGCCAAACATTTCCCCTTTATTGATCTTAATCAGGTATCTCCCAGACATGTAGCAAGGTAGCTCAGAAGAAGCCAACCGTTCAGTGCCTACTAGTGATTACCAAGCTCTGTGGAAAGTATTTTGTCTCACAGGCAGAAAATAGAGACCATTAGAGGTGGAATATAACATCATCAGCACAACAGTTCAAACTGAAAATTCCAAATATGCGAGTCAGGACAATAAATGAGACAACCTGAGCTGGGTACTTAGGAGCTCATTGTGTGCTGAAAAGTGGACTTCTGTTTGTGGATTATTAAATTACTGAGTGATCTTTCAGCTATCTTTACACTTCTACAACTGGTAAGATAAGGTCTCGGATTTCCCTTCATGAGGAGTACCTCCAAACAAGATAAAATGACATGACTAATGGGAGATAACTACTTCCTTCCCTTCCTGAGGTTAACCTACCTTACAGCTTCCTCAATATTACCTGGAAGAAATTGTACTAATGGTAAATTGCAGGTCCTATTTTTTCCCCAGGGATGATCCTAGTGTCAGCTTCCACCAAGAGCATATGCTGGTACCAGTAAAAGGGAATTACTCATGAAAGAGGCTATATGAAACTCCATTCAACAACTTTTGTTTTCCATAACTGCTCTAACCCTAGGATCCTAGGATCTGATTACAAACCATAATCAGATAGGGACTAGCAAATTATTTGTAACCAGTCCCTGTTCCACAGACATGCATAAAGCATTAAGCCACAAAATACATGATAAGGGTTGTTCACAAGATTTTGTGATACTTTCTCTAATAGAATAGAAAGTACTTCATCTTGTGAATGCTCAAAGAAGACAAAAAGGAGCAGCCCCTCACACATGTGGTTTTAATAACAATATATTCACTTATCCAAGGGCAATAACCCAGGCCTAGAATAAAATTCTGGTATTGGATTTCAATTTTTTTTTTTTGTCCATTAGAATCCTTAACATTCCTCTTCAATGTATTGTCTTAACTCAAACCTTCAGGTGGGGAGCGGTCAACAAACCTTATGCAATGAGGACACTGTTTGAAAAGAAGCACCTTTCTTGCGTTTCTTTTCTCCACCTTGGTCAGCTAAGAAAAAAAATGAAATAAATAAAAATCACAATCTGTATCTCGGTAGGGGGTGCAGGTGAGAGGTGTGGGAGACAGACAGACTGTTCTAATAGTACAACTTCCTTTGAATGAAAGGCATAACTAGTGACTTGATGGCTCTGGTTGCTCAAATATTACACAAAAACTTCTGAACATTAGGTGTTATATATCACAAGTTTGCAGCTCTTTGTCCCTACTCAGGATTGTTGCCAAGGATCACTGTAAGCTTTCTGGATTGATTTTGCATTTCAGATGTTGACAGCATCACTTGTTATGCAGAAAGTCCATAAATATGAATAAGGCAGAAAAATAACTTTTAACAAAATAGAGTCATCTGTAGTTCATTGAAAAGCCTATAGGGTGAAATGACATAGAAAAAAGAAAAGCTAAAGAAAAGTAATGCCTATGGAAAATTTATACTGTATGTTGTACTGTATAGACTCTGATTCTCACATGTTGTCTCTGCAGATGCTGAACTTGTGCAAGTAACATTTGTCTAGAATAGAGGGAAATGAATATTTGTAATTTTAAATATAGTAGCTTTGCATCCCCTGAATTTTGCTTAAAGCTTCAGAGTCAAAATCACTCAGATCCCCCAAAGGAATGCTAGTTTCTGACACGAGCGTTATGAAGTTTCACAAGAGTCAGACATGACCCAAAAATGTACAGCAATTGCTGTAGCTTTCTTAACACTGGACCATTAGATCATTCCCAGGCTGTCTGACATTCTGTCACCTGTCAACAATAGTCAAAAGGAGAAGAGTACAATGTGCTTGATGCAATTATCCACAGCCTTTCCGCCTTTTGAAAGTGACACTGCTGAGGCTGGATGAGGCTAATCTGTACAGGCTGTTCTTTTCTTCTGACACTGAGGGAAAGCATGGTAGTATTCTGATAGACAGGAATATCCACAGGCAAATAGGCCGCTAATAACTTGCAAAAATTTGCTAGTGGCAGGATTTTTTGTTATTTACATTCATCTTCACATTATGAAGTCTGCAGCCTGCTTGCTTCCTCAGAAAGTGTCTTATGATTCATGACAACAACATCTATAGAAATTAGGTTACTAATAAATAGGCTGTAAGTGATTGCAACTTCAGGACACAAGAGCTACATCTTTGTAATGAATGCCAGTCTTATTTACTTAAGATAATTTTTCTGGATGCTCACTACTTGTCTTCTCACAAATAAAACAGTTCTGTGTAATGCAGACAGCTTAAATACTTTCCTAGACATACATTAGTCTTGCCAAACAATAAAAACAACAGCAAGCAAAAAGGAAGACATATTGGCAAAATCTTCTACTTTGGACAATGTGGAATGGTGCTCAGGCACTTTCTGTGTCTACTTGCCACTAATACAACAAAATTTTACAAAAGTCTCTCTTAGACTTTGTATTTCTTGTTTAATTCAGGGTGGCTAGCAAGGAGGACTACACCGTGGGAAACAAGACCTGTTCTTCTTCATAGGCATTTATGTACAAAATTTTTTATGCAACACTTGCCTGCATATCTGAACACTTGCTCAAACTCCCACTGGAGTGTTCACAACACACAAACTTCCTTGCCAAAATTGCTCGAAGGTATTATGCATTCAAAATAGCTGAGTTAATGGCCTCCTTGGTATAACTGGCAAACTCCTACAGATGGTGTGCACATCTAAATAATTAGTCACTGACTCATTTAACATTGAATCAATTGCAGTTGAGAGAATTGGTTTGTTTCTTAAAGTCATTTCCAAGCACACATCCCAGAAATGAAAGAAAACCCATGTGAGCTGCTTACCGCTGTCAGCGCCAACGTAGCTTTCAAACAAGCTTGCCAGGAGTTTGTTGGATGATTTTTGGAAAATACCTACTACAGTTTCATTAAGTGGGTCTTTGTTCTTCTCAAGCCACCCAATGATGTTATAGGGAACCTGCAGCAAGGCATTGAGAACAAACCAGAGATTGCAAATGTTCCCCTTTAGAGCAGCCAGTAGTTCTTCATGGTTTGGCTTGAAGCCAATGACCTTTCGCGAAGTACCAGCCACCCATTTTTTCATCACTTCCCCTCCAGTTCTCTGCTTCCTAGCTCCCAAACCTCTCTTCCTAATAATTACCATCTGAATCCCGCACACCCCTTCCAAACTTCCAAACTGATTCCTGCATCTTCTCATGGACTTCGTGTGGTTGGCTGTAGAGATACCACATGTCATCACTGTCCCAGGAACCCTACTAATAAGTGCTGAACTATAAAACACACAAGTAATAATTTCACCTTCCAATGACATGCTACACTGGAATAATCAAAATTTTCTGACAGACTTTTAATGATTAAAAAGTAACTCCTGGACTTTGCCACAGATTTGTTTAGTGGGAAAACATGTTCCATTATTAGTACCACAAGGGCGTAGAAGTTCTAATTTTCTTTGCTTTGCTATTAACAACTACATATAAAGAGCAAGGTAGGCATTATTTCTCTTAATAAATACAAAATTAGCTTAATGTTCAATTACAATTTTAAATTAACAGGATAAGGTAAATTCCAGCTCTGCTGTGCTGAGGCTTCATATCAAATCTAGTTGGATAAAAAAATTCCTGTGTCCCTCTCAAATTCTTTCTGCCCATCTAATCTGAAAACTGAGCTTTGAAACTGGGCAAGTTTTGGCTCAGGTATCACAGTACTGGATTGTATTCCCATTCACCCCATCATCAGTGGACCTGTTAACTAAACCTTCACAGCAGAATTAAACACATTTCCTTTTGCTACTTTGACACACTGATCCTAGCAGGAGTAAAAAGTTATGTCAGATAATTATTTTTTTTCTTAAACATCCCTGAAGTTAGGCAGAGGTTACTCAGTTCATTTTTACAGGGAACCAAGATGGAAAGTTAGATGCTGCTGCTGTTTAATCACTAGTCTGAATCTGATGACAGGAAAAGTGATAAAAGCAAGGCATATTTGCAGCAAAAGCATTATTAGGCTTCCTCAGTTTGTTTTATTTTGTTTCTGTATTCAAAGACCAGATGTCCTGGAGTCTGGTGGCATCTTAGCTTTGTTACAATACTTGTGCAGACAGAGTGGATGTCTGCTTTTACTCCTCATTGTAGTTTTCTTGCCCTCTTCATCCTTCCCACCCTCCCTCATTGCATGCTACAGGCTAAACCCTACCTGGAAGACCTCTAATACAAAGTCTACCCACCAGCAGAGGAACTTACTGCACCAGCATAGTGAAGAAGTTCAAAGTGAGCTTCATATTTCCTTTTCTTATCAGGCCTGGGCTTCTGTAAGTTAGGTGACTTGCCAAGATGATTGTCGTAGAGTTTAGCTTTGAATGTCATATCTGTAGCTTTCGGGAACATACATTCCTCTTCAAGGATAGACAGGATTCCCAATGGCTGTGGATTTAAGAAGATCTTTGTTGGAAAATGCTTAGGGTGCCTGCTTTCAGTAGGTGTGCAGCCTTTATGTTTGATCTGATGGAATTTTAAGCCTGCAAAATGTCTTCTCACCCTGAGAAGGAAACCTTTGCTTATTCTGTTAAAATAGTAACCACACCTTTGACTATTCAGTATGTCACTTCTGCCTTAGGAGGCTTTATGATGACTTCCAGAAAGGACTTGATTTACCTTTCAAGACAGTTGGACCAACTAGCATTTTATCATTCATCTCTCTGGAAAACATGAATTAACTTCCTAACGCTGGACAGATTGAGGGATTAGGATCATATGTATAGCTATCCTACCGCTGGAGAAGAAAGTGATCAAATACAAAAGCACCTAATAATCAGCCTTTCTGCTCTAGCTGTTGCAAATGTCCTGCTAAGGCAAGACTCAAAATTTCACTTTTCCTCACAGATCGGCAGAGTTAGATGCCATGACATAACAGATGGCAGAGAGATACAGCAAGGCACAGCTGTCCCCACCAGGACCACGTTACACTCACAAAAAAGGGAAAAGAAAAGGCATATCCCATGCTGGGGAAGCGGTGAGAAGGAAGCAATAGCTCCAGGCTAGGAAGAGCGCAAAGTACTTTGCACATCAACATGTAATGTAAGAAAAAGGGGCCTCACAGGGAGAAGTACAGGGCATGTGACTGAAAGATGGCATTTGCCTTGAAAAGCTGACAAGCAAGTTTGACATTAAGCGTATGTGGAACAAAGTAAATGGAAGAACAGTAGGACCAGATTAAAACAAAAGTAAAACCCAAGGGAGATTATACAGCCACATGTACCAACAGTTATAGCTTGTGGTTACTGCTGGCTCTGTAAGGCAAACTTAAGAGGTAAAGCCAAGTAGCCAAAAACGCCATAAATACTGATTTTCATTTGATTCCGTATTGCATGTGGAAAGGCAAGAAACCTATCCTGCTGTTTATCCTGCTCTGTTCACTGGGACTTGAGGACATCTCCAAGGGAGCATCATGAATAAAACCAATTCAGTAAATACACCTTAGCCCTCCTGTGCATACCTTCTCGATTAGATCAATGCAGGCCTGCAGGTCCATGCCAAAATCAATGAATACCCATTCAATGCCTTCCTTCTTATACTCTTCTTGCTCCAGGACAAACATATGATGATTGAAAAACTGTTGCAGTTTCTCATTAGTGTAATTGATGCAGAGTTGCTCAAAGCTGTTAAACTGCAGAAGGAGATAAAAAAAGAAGCATTTGCACCAGAGTTAACTATGGCAAGGTCTTAGGTGGAACAGCAAGAAGGTAACAGTTTACATCTAAAACCTTCCAAACAGTAACTAGTTCTCGACTGGAAAGTTGATAAACTACTGAGCAAAACAGTGAAGGGAAAGGAGGGGGGAGTTCAGTAGCAAGCTGCTGGTTGCCTCATGTACTGTCCTCCAGCGTGTGAAGATGCCCACATTTGTTCAGGTCCCTCAGGACACACGTGCCTTTCCTTCAGCAGCACACTGCCCTAGTCCTGTAAAGCAGAGCCAACACGCTCTTTGCTCTGATGAATACAGAGAGCAAGATGTAGCAACAACAGCATTAAGCACTTACATTCAGGCATGGATTCTGAGAAACACAAGTTGTGACATGCTTTTCTCACATACACTTATTTACAACAATGACAGAATAACAGAGCAGCCCAGGTTGGAAGGGACCTTGAAAAATCATCTGGTCCCACCTTTGGTAGGAGAAGGAGCCTAGATGGGATTATCTAGCACTCTGTGCAATCACATCTTGAAAACCTCCAGTGATGGGGACTCCACCAAGTCCCTGGGGAGGTTGTTCCAGTGGATGACTGCTCTCACGCTGAAAACTTTCTTTCTTATATCAAGGTGAAGATATATCTCTTACACTGAGATACAAAGAGAAAGAAATATCATACCCTAAAAAAGTTGCTTTCTCTCAAAGAGAAAGAGTGGGAACAACACATTCTCCTAAAACACAGCCCAAAGCATGTGAGATGTTTTTGCTAAAGGTTGCCACACTCTTCCTCCCCAGAAACTATCAGCATGTCCAGCTGTATTAAATGCTGAGTTTTTTCTACATCTATTCATGGCAAAACCTTGTAAAATCGCATACACTATTTGCTTTATGGCTTTCTTGGTACTTTGCCTTCTGTTCCTTTAGAAAAACAAATACCCACTCAAGAGCTATCCCTTGGTATCTTTTATGTCCTTCCACCAAGCCCTCACACATTAATACTCACATCAAAGATTTCAAACCCGGCAATATCCAGGACTCCAATGAAGAACTGTCTTGGCAGCTTAGTGTCCAAGGTCTTGTTGATACGGACCACCAGCCACTTGAACATTCGATCATACACTGCCTTGGATAAGGCCCCAACAGCATACAGAACCTAAAATACATGTTCGAAAACACTACTATGTGGAACAGAATTCACTGTGGGACACAAGGATTTCAGTACAGTAGCCTATTTCAATCCCTACTTGCGGTTTAAATGATATTTCACAATGGTTCTTATAATCACCAAGGCATACTTAATACAACACACAGCTTCTCACATTATCTATGCTGACGTTTCTTCAAATTGTTGTTATTTATATGTGTGTATACTAACATGTACATAAAGTGCTAGTAAAGTACCTTTTGGGAAAGAGATGGACAGCAAGTTGCAAATTTTTTATTCTCTTACATTGCTGTGGAATTTAGGTACCAGAGAAGGCTCATGGGCTGGATGCCAGCCATGATGTCCAGAGCTACTACCAGAAAAGAAGGTCTCTGCTCAAGTTGCTCATTGCCATTTTCTTTTAATTTTTGAGGGGTGCTATGGCATAAGCAGGTGATCGGAAAAGTCTGACAAAAGTCTCTTATCTAGCCTGTGCATGACTGCACTGATAGGATAGACATTTCTCCAGCAGTTTTCTCATCTCTGAACTTGTACCACACTCTGTGTTCAAACAACAGTTCATTGTAACCAAAATGCTGCAGCATCTTTTACAATATTGCTACAGCTGGCGCAGTGCTAACCCAAGGACTTTTGTTTCCTAAATTAAGAGATACCTTTAAGTGGATATTGCCTTGAGCTGATTGAGGTCATACAGAGCTTAAAATTACATGAATAATGAATAAGCAAAGAGTGAATAAATAATCCATGGCTTGACTCTTCTAGGTAACTATTCTCATCCAGAATTAGATACCAATCCCCATGTGGTTTTACTGCACCTGGTTTCCTTGAGTGGCTGCTACTAACACATCAGAAAAACAATCCTTTCAAAGGCAGTGCTGGCCACTATTCCTTTGTCAGTCTCTTCACCAGTTTTCCTCACTTTCACTGTCTATTCCCCCAAGTCTGGGGATATAAAATGAGAAGAGGTACTAGAGGTACATGTTAATATTTCTAGCAGCTGTCTGTCTCTCTGAAATGTTACAGATGAATCCCCAAAGCTTGCGGGACAGGTATCCAAATACCCTGAAAGCTTCTCCTTACCTGTTCAACACTTTGACCTTTGGTCACGTACTCATTGCCAACTTTTACTCTAGGGTGCAATAACCCCTTAATCAAATCAGAAGAGTTGATTCCCATTAGGTAGGCAGCTTTGTCAGCACCTGGTCAAGAGAAACAAGGTTTCAACTGGCTTTGAACTTCTACATGGAAACGTGCCTAGCCAAGAAAAAAATACTAAGTACATCCACTTCCAAAGAGAAACTGGATGAAGACCTTGCTCTTTTTAATGATTTGTGTTAGGTTTGCCTGTACTCTCCCTTGTTGTAGAGAAGATAATCTAGCTACCTTAGACCCCAATTGCTGCAAGAATCACACTTGAGAAACTCTTTAGGTATAGGGAAAAGAACACTGGTTGTAGACAATTTCAGGTGCAATAGGAAGTAAAGAAGCAAGACCTAAAGACGTGAAAGAGAGAGCTAAGGCAACGACTTTTTACAACCACTTTGTTCAAATGGTCACAAAAATGGTATTTCATTGGGTTACTCTGACTGTGTCTATTCACCTTCTACTAAGTAAGGTTACCCACCACTGAACAAGCTAATGCTGCAAATAAAGCACTCTTGGCTGAGCTTGAGCTACATTGTGCAGGATCAAAGCAAACAGACTGTTTCTTCCTCAACACAGTGCATGATACATGCCAGACTTTTGAAAGGAAGGAGTAGTTTTAGGTGTTATTCTTACTTTCAGTGCCATCAGCCTCTGCCTGCTCTTCTCTGGGTCTTTGTTTGAATTTCATGTTCCCAAAGTGCATGATGGCACCTGTGAGCTTGTAGGAACCAGCCTTCTCATCTGGCACAAATCCCAAGATGTCCATTGCTTGCTGTGGAAAGGAAATGCAGATATTTTATCACTTCCCTATTCAATAGCAATGGCATTTTGCAGCCCTGCAATCTACCTTTGCATGGCAGATATTACTAACCTGCCAAGGGGTATTATCTCATAAAGCAGCCACTGGAACACCCTGAAGACCCAGCAGTGGCTGGGGACCATGAGGAGAGCTCTCTTTATCTAGCATTTTATATACCAAATTATAAAAACATTGTGCCCATGGGAATTATATGGAACAAGGCCAGATTCAAAAGTATAATAGTTTATCAGGCACTGTGCTTCATAGTATGAATGCAATTAAGACCCATTTCTGCTTTCACTTCAGTCCAATAGTGCTAGATTCCTGCCAGGACTTTTTGTCCCCACATGCACCTAATCTATGAAGAACAAAGTCAAATCAATACAGGCTTACATCCGTGGCCAGCAATTCTTCTCCATCATCCAAGTTGTCCACTGTAACTACTCCTTGTGAGCAAAAGTGGTAGTCATATGGATTGGTAGATACCAGCAGCATATCTGTAAAAGAACTAGGTCAAAACTACCAACCATTCAGGATATCCCCAAACAATGGAAATTGAAAGATCAACTCTGACATATATTTGTCTCTGCACAACTGTGTATAAAGTTGGTTTTGGGATGCAGGGCAGCCACCAACTCTCTCATTCTACTTTTCCAGTCTGAAGACCAAGACTTAGAGAAAGTGCGAATGAAAAGAATATGTGAATACTGCATGCACATCTATTAAGCATGTTCTGCAGTATACTGAGTTCATAGTTTCCCATATAGCCCTGTTTTCTCCTTTGCATGCTTGTAGGGGTAAAAATCCCAAGTAAGTACAGAGGAGAAAAAGATTTAGTATGATCCAAGACAGAAACAACAGAATCACAAAATAGCGACTCTTTGCAGAAGACACTTGGCTCTTGATGAACAAAAGTCTAAACATGTCTCTCTCTCTCCTCTCCTTTTCCTTCACATCAAGACCCAAAAATGTAGAGTAGTTTTCTAGAAAGCTATCTGGCTCCAAAACTACAGGGAGAGTCCTGCTTCCCTAAATCAACAGAAAGCTTCACCTATGTCCAGCAGACCAAGGTTTGGTCTAGATTTCAATCTTTTATATTCTTACACAGATACCTACATGTCTAAATATGTATGTGTGTATGTAAATATATAAATGTCTATCAACATATGTATATATAAAATCATATTCTCTGTAAGTCTGTGTTGGTTTGCTGTGTAGTCACTATGTTGTGTATTCATTTGTCAACATTTATATTTTTCTATATTTATACTTATCTATATTTAGATATGTATGTGTTCATATACAAAAGCATACATTTCTTGTCTACAAAACAAAAGTCCCCATTGGTTTCAGCCTCTTCAAGACCCTGCAGACATGGTCCTGCTGGACAGAAAGGTGTGTGCTGTTGTACAGTATACAGATAGACAGTTTATGAGAAACAGCATATTTTCCCAGCACAGGGATTCGCACAGGAATCTCAGTGCAATGTTTCATTGAAATCTTTCCCGTAATTGTCATTAATTAGGCCACATAAAAGCTAAGAGGGTTAGGGACTTGGCCACGCACTGTCAGGGTAATAAGACTTCAAAACAGATTATGGTTGCTATGGCTTAGTAGCAGTTTAGTGCAGCGATAAAATGACTCTTCAATGTATTTTATAAAATGTGTTTCTTCAATGCACAAATTAAAGTCAGCAAACCACATCACTTAAATAACTAGTGAAGGTTTTATTCAAAGCATTAGGAGATGGGGGCGGAGAAACCTCATCTGCTCTCTGCTCTTCTCCATCAAGTTTATGGGACTGGATTCAGCCAGGGAAAACTTGAAAGGGGTAATCACCACACAATCAGCACCATGCAGCTTTGCATATCCTCCCTTGCTACAGAACATGCCAGGATGCCAGTTTTGGCACTTGGGGCAGAAAGAGGGAACTAGCTTTCCTTCATGGATTTATAGGCAAATCTCCTTATATGTGAAAATCTGGGTAATTAGATTTTTATCACCACAAATGCTTTTGGAGGTGTAGCATTTTCCAGATGTTTTGAGACCTTTGATTATATAAATTCAGAGTGGTGGTTTTTTGCCTTTATAATGCTACGTTTTAAAAGTCCTGCCTGAGCCTCATTCCCTTAGTCAAATCTCTAATATCACTTCATTTTATAGGGTATTTGCATCAGTATGTCACAGAAAAATGGTCTCTGTTGCTGCCATTGGAGCAGCATCTTTAAAAGAGTGTATCTGAGAGTGGAAGTTCAGTTTTTTCAAGTGGAAGCTTCAGGGCCTTTCTGAACACAGGTTTGCCCCCTGCCCCCTCCTCAGCCACTGTCTATTCAGCTGAAGTCTGGTTCTTAAAAGCTGTGGGTCCATGTAATGCTTACCCAGTAACTCTGGTTTCTTTCCTGACAGGATCTGGTAGAAGATGTGATAGTCTCTTTCACCCGGTTGCTGGAAAATCACTCGGGATTTCTCCAATAAATCTAGTTGCACGAAAGAAAATTCAGTGAGAAAGGTTTCTCCAAGCTTTCGGATGAGCAATTGTATTTTTCAAAAGGAGAGAGTTTGCTGCTTACAAATCTCGATATCAGCAGATGACAGCTTGCCTGTGGTTCCAAAATGGATTCGGATAAATTTACCCTAATTCACACAGAAGAATATTCTAATTAGTGCATATAGTATACACAGAGGGAAACAAAAGATGCTGCTTGAAGGCAATAATTTGACCCAAAGAATCAGTTTATGCTGACTGCTTAGCTTTGCACAGGCAGATTTTCAATGAGAAATATCAAACAATGATATACTTTTCCAAGCCTGAATCTGTACATACAACTATGTAAACAGCTTGTGGGGAAAGGATAACAGTGTACTTATCTGCCAGGCTAAGATATGGAAACGCACGTAGCTTCCAGTCTTATGGTTCAGGTTTACTGGAATGCAGGGCTCAGAGCAATAAGCCTGGGCATAAGACACACAGGCTCCTTTTTTTGACTCCTTGTCATTTGCAGTCCTAACTTATATGCAACTCCTTACATCAGAAGGCTGCTGTGATTTTACACTACTTTGACCATTAAATTTGCATATTCATCCCCCAAAATTAATAAAAATTGAGTAGTTTTCATTTAATTTATCATATTCAAACACATCAACTACTTAAGATAATTAATTTCTGTTCTAGCTGACAAACTCCTTATGCAATTATGTAGCTTTCCACAGATGCTTACAACCTCTGACCCTCTCCTCTACCTCTTCCAGTTTAATTTTTAACTGGATTTGTTAGGGAAGCATGGGCTGCAAACTCAGGCTGTTGTTCTCATGCCATTCCTTTTGGACCTCTGAGCCAACATCAACCAGATGTGGCAGAGGCAGAACTCCCGAGGAGATTGCTCTCCTGCAAGCTTAACAGAAATGAGGAGAGGCCTGAGGTCATGTCAGCACGAAGGGACAAGCAGGGGCAGCTTGCCCAGCCAAAAAGGTAGGTGGTGTGGATCAAAGGTAGGAGTGCTGCTACACGTGTGGGTCTGCAGAGGGGGAAGATGTGGGAGGGAGCAGGGACTGTGGTGTATTTCTGACACTTACTGACAGAGGAGAGCTATTGTAGAGAGAAGGAATCACTTAGGGTGGTGGAGAACATGGTAGGAAAATCAGGCTATGCAGCAGAGGCAGTCCTGGGGAAGATCTGCCATTCCTGTTCAAAGGGCTTTGCTTGTCACCTGATCATGTACAGTTTAAACAATTACACAGGGTGGGTCTTTCTTTGTTTCTTTTTATCTTTAATCCTTCCAAGTTTTTCCTGGTTAGATCCTACTTTGTTTTTCTTCCACTGTGTGGAAATTTTGGTGGACAAAATGAGAAGCAACTTAGGAAGCGTTTATTACAGAGATGTTGTTAACTGGCCGTTGTTCAAGAGGACATAATTACATTAATGTTACAGACTTACAAAACGTGAGGAGTTGTCATTTCTCAGGGTTTTGGCATTTCCAAAAGCTTCTAGGGCTGGGTTTGCTTGAATGATTTGATCCTCCAAGGTTCCCTAGAAATCAAGGTGAAATACTATTGAGAAACTATAACTCCGCCATGCATTCAATTATAGAGAGAAGCATCCTTAGCGAAGAGATTTAGCTCCACCCTAGGGGTGGCACAGTGTGAATTGCATAGCAGCAAGATCGTCAGTCAATTATGAGTGCTTAAAAGGCCTCAAATATTCTGCTGCTCTCTACTGTTTTGCTTTGTAGATTTGATATTTTATGCCATCTGTATACTAAAGAAATCACCATATATTCCCATGTACTGTGAAGCACGTGGGGACATCCAAGTGGATGTGTGTAGGAGTGGGGCTATTGAAGACAGTGACAAGCACTAAAATGCATTAGATTTGATAGCACTCAGAGCCTGTAATATTTGGGATTTTTGGAGATGAAAAAAGCATTAACTGTCACTCACACAAACTTCAGTTTGCTGAGGCAAACTATAACTGTCTGGGCTCCCAGGCATTCTTCGGTGGGAGAACCACACCAAGTGAAATGCTGAGGTTTGTGACACAGACTGACAGAGGCCAGTACCATTTTCACATGGAAAACATAAAATAGCAAAGCTGATGACTTACCCCAGTTTTTGTAGCTGGTTGCTGTCAAAAGAGGAACACAATGGAGGGGAAAAAAAAGAAAAGAGAGAGAATGTGAGTACTAACATGAAGGACATCACAAAAGATAAATATTAACAAGGTTAGATGTCTAGTGGGCACCAACACGCCAGCAGGACTTTCTGAAGCCTTCTTTGAAAAAGCACGTGCAGCTCTTACTTTGCGTCCGCCACACATCACAAAGTAGCCACTTGCTGTTCCTGACCAGCTCATTGTTTTAACCCCTGCTCCAAACATCTACCTGTTTTTGCTCTGCAGATGTTCCATAATGAACTAAAAGACTAATTAACTGGACAGAGAAAAGAGACTGGTGCCAGGTGGTAAAAATAAAAGGATGTAAATGCAAACAGACAAGATTTAGACAATTAGATTGTGCTGCACTTGAACTCTTGAATCGTTTGAAAAAATGGGTGATGATAATGAAGATAAAATGTCACCTGAGCTGATAAATTACATGGAATATCTTCCAGCTACAATATCTGTTATTTGCATAATTGTTCCACGAACACACCAGGTTTTAGACCATTATGAGCACCAACCTCATTGCATGCAGAAAGCTCGCTCTGGACCATTCAATCATTTGTTAAGAGAGCCTTGCAAGCCTCAGATGAACATGTATTAGATTTTGGTGACATGAGTTATGCATACAGAATCTAAGCTTGGCTGAAATTTTGTCCTTGTAAATGCAGTTAATAGCAATCAGTTAATTCAACACAAAAGAGCACTGAACCTTCAAGTGCAATGAAGCACAGAGTGAATAAGCTCACAGCAACACAAGATAAAAAGCAGCATGAATACAATATTCAGTGTAACCTTAGAGAGCACTAATAAGCAGAACAGCATTTATCCAAAGAGAAATACAGAAAAACTGATTGAAAAAAAGTCTTTAGTCAAAATATTATTTTTTTGTGGATAAAAAATCTTCCAACAAAACAGACATTTTGATGAGAAATTATATTCTTGTTTCTTTTGAAAGCTATTTCCCATGGGAAAAAAATCAAATGTCTTAATCCTCACAATCCCCCCATCTTTTGAACAACTTTAACATGTTTGGGAACATATTTAACACACACAAAAATTAAAACTCCTAGAAAAAAGCAGCAGCCACAAGCAGCTGTCCAGAGCCAGGAGTGGATTTGCTGCTCTGTCTGGAGTGTGACATGCTCAGAGGAGCACTGCCTTTTCTATTCAGAACAGTGTGCTCTCTGTAATGCCATGTAGAAGCATCAGTATCTTTTCCCAACAGTTTCTTTTCTTAACCATGCCTGTTGAGGTCTAGCACGTGGTCTACTGTTGGGGATGCAGACTTGTGAGGTTAGTTCTACACAACAGAAAAACCTTGGGAGTCCGAAATGAAACAGCCACTAGCGGACTTACATTCTTTTTACCAGGTTCACCCAGGGCTGCCACTGTGGCAAAGTACTGGATCACACGTTTCGTGTTGACAGTCTTGCCAGCACCGGATTCTCCGCTAAAGGAAGGAAGAAGACAACACAAGCATTGCTCAAACAGCTGTAACTCATCCTTTCCCCCTCCTGTCCTGCCGGCTCCTCCCCAGACACGGGCTGTTCTCAGAATCACTGACTCTTATTTCTGCAGCCTGTTCTTTGGCCATTTCAGTGGAAACCACATTAAATTGACTGAATGAAGAGGTGAACGCCTACGATAGCAGCAACTAATTCTTCATGTGACTGGGCTCAGAAATCTAGTACAAACCTACACTACACTGAGCTTTCTTTAAGGGCATGAAGTTCCATTACAAACATCCAGACTGAGGATCTAAGGTATACCTATACGGAGCTAATGAGTTAGAAAACATACAGAAAAGTTGCAGTAATTTGCTGGCATTGTCTAGGAGCACATGTGAACTGTATAGAGAGACACCCAATTCTCCATCTTTCATGCTTGCCAGTAAATGATGTGCCTCTTCTTTTCTGCCTTGGTCGTCTCCCTTCCTTTAGATGTGTCTACACAACATTCTTAAAAATAATTTGCAGCAAGAGGAACCACATTGAAAAGAAGGAGTCTTCTGTGTCCAAAGAGGGCAGCCACAGCAAGGCTAACCCTGGAAGAAGCTTCTTTACCTGCCTGTTGAGTTGTTTTCATGCCTACTTGGAACGAATACCAGATGGGGATCAGAAACGGGCCAGCCTCCATCAAACCCTTAGCTACTCCTTTCCCATGGGGCTCAAGGCAGCCATCAGATGGCTAAATTGCCAGTTACTTGGCTTGGATCAAGTTCCAGGCAATTTATCTGAGTTTTCAAGGGTCAACTTGTATTTCAGTAGGATTTTTTTCTTTTAAGTTTTTTTGCAGCAACAGAGTCTCAAATCAGTCAAAAAAGCAGCACTTACGTGATCAGCATAGACTGATTCTCCCGATCTATGGAGGGGGAAAAAAATAGGGAGACAAACTTAGTAAGCTGTACAAATTGCTTATTATAATCGCAAATGAGTACCAACTATTCCAGGATCTGTCCTGCAAGGACAGGAGAGAATCACATGAAGCAGAGACTGAGAGATAAAAACCAGTATCATCTAGTCCACCTTCAGCAGTGCAAGTTCTAGCCCTGCCCTCAATCGTCCTCTCATGTTTTGTTCAAGTAGGTATTAAAGACCTGTCATTTCTGCATGTTCCCTCTGTGTCTGGGAAACTACAATGCAGAAAGTAATTTCCTGACATCAGAATGTTTCTTTTCCTACTCCTGAATATGTCTTTGCTCACATCTGACCCTTCTGCTCCTGCAATACTAGACCAACACAAGCAATTTTGCTGTTTGTTCACGTGCCAGCCATTCCTTACGATGCATATGTACTCTTCTTCAGTTGGCCATGCTGCTGGAATGAAGTTTTATAGTGCTGCTGCTGTTAATAGCCTGACCAGAAATACGCTTTTATTAGAGCACTTTGCAACCTTAATATATTATTAACCAAGTTCAGCAAATGCTAATTCATAGCACCGTCCCCAGCCATTGAGCCTAAATTCCTCTTTTTTTTTTTTTTTTTTTTTTTCATTCTAGTCATCATGACAGGCTACATATTGGGCAGCCTGGCCATATTTCACCTTTTTCTGAAAAAAAAGGCTATCTCTTTGCAGCAACACACACATCCCATCTGCCCAGCGCCTTCTGTCTTCTAGCAGCTGTGACACTTTGCATTTTATTAAAACCAGGTGACAGCAGGATGTGTTCCCACCAAGCCTCTTTGGGATTTACCCTGGGGCCTCTCAGGACCTGGTGTGAGCGCATCACTGCTGCCCTCTGCTGATGAACTCTTTCTTTTCCAGTAACTTGAGGGTCAGGGCAACAAAATTTCACAGAAGAATCTGGAGCTCACTGTTGCAGGGTTAGCGCCCAGACCCACAACAGTCAGTGCAACCCCGACCTGCGGCAGGTTCGTGCAAGCGGTGTGCGCACAGCACCCTAGATAGCTGGCCTTCACTAACCTTTCAGTGCATGCATCTTATGAGCGTCGGAATAATGAGCATAAACTGACATTAAGTTTATTTTTGAGGTTGGGAAAATGCTTACAGACCTTTGGGGTATGACCACATTTCTGTTATAAACTGATGGGTTCACCCAGTTCAGACAGCTAAATTTGTGCACCTTACAGATAATCCATATACAGAGCTTACTTGTACCAGAAGTACCAGAGGCACAGTCAGGGGAGTTTAAAAAAAACAAACAAAAAACCAAAACTATAAAAAATGTATTAAAAAATTGACACACACTGCCAAGCTTCTGTAGAGTATTTGCACATATGTTGCACACTGCAAAAGCTCTCACAAACTTCCATCTGGTACCAGTCATGTCAGCTAAATAAAGCAAAACCAAACCTGAAAGTAAACAGTGCCACTTACTACGCAGCATGTCGTGGTATGCGTTATCAGCAATGGAGAAGATGTGGGGAGGAGCCTCCGAGCGCCTCTTGCCTTTGTAGGCAGCAACAACCTCCGACTTGTAGACAGGCAACCACTTGTAGGGATTTATAGTCACACAGAATAAGCCTGAATAGGTCTAGAGAGGAACACAAAACAGGAGTGAAGAAAACAGCTCAAGGAATAAGAAAAAGTGTCTTAGTTAACCAAGCAGGAACTGCTGTTGCCAGCTTCTGATGTGAGTGAATTCTTTCTTGAATTTCAACCTTTGTTCTGAATTTCTAAAGCTACTGGTCTGCTAAGCAACTTCCTATTGTCAATTGATATAAAAACTACAGATATTAAACAGTTTCCAAAGGGGAAAAGTATTTCCAAGATGACAACCAGAAACAGAAACAGCCCCTTCAGCAGAACAAAGGAGCAGCAAGTAGACCTACATATGATCTTCTGCCTTGCTACCTAACAAGAGTTGTTTCTTCTTGAAAACAGTCATTACAAAGGAAAGAAAAGTTACAGCTTTTCTATTCAAACTCCATTCTTAGGAGGAGAAACCCGGGAGACACAATCTCCCATCGTTAATTTGATGTGAGCACCCTGTGGCAATTTCTGGTGGGTGTTTAAAGAGAAAACAACTTCATAGTGTTATTCCCAAAAGCTGCAGAGCTTTCTTTCAGCTTTTGGAGAAACTCAGTTGGTAAAAATCTATCTTTGTAGCTGCTGTTTGGGCTATCTACATCAGTTGGCTGGGGCCTGGCAGTTCTGAGGAAGAATGGGTTTCCACTCATAACCCTGGGCAATCAGTGCTAGCTGGGAATTTTTCAGGTACTTAGTCCAGGTTGAAGCAGAAATCTTCAAAGAAACCCAGCTATTGTATGGGCACAAGCACTACATGCACAGAGATGAATGAGCTCAATTACATTCTAAAAGTTTCAGGTGAAATCCAGGTGCCTACCCCTAAAAATAGCATTAGGACCTGCTCCAGAATGGCCTTGGCATGAGTCCTCAGTCCTATTTTCTACAAGTGAAAAATACCCCAACCAGTAAATGGATTAAGGCAAGATGACATTTAATTTTTTTACCTATACTGGTCTGCAAGCAAAGCTGTGCTTTATTCCATTCATGTCCATACAGGGGTTATGAGAGATGCATAAAATATTTAACAATCCGAATTTAAATGGGAAAAAGTTGGATTCACTCCTCTGAAGAACACAAAAAACCAGAATAGGAATTGGCTGGAAGATCTATAGATTCCCCTGATTTCAGGCACAACTGAATGCAGCAAACTGAGAGCAAAAATTTGGCCTTATGAAATTAGATGCTACTGAATCTTGTTCTCGTGCTGACAGAAATTAGGTTCATTATGTCATAGGGAAGATACAGAACAAGGAAAAAGGCCAGCGTGAAACAAGACAGATGTCAGCACTGAAAATGAAGGGAATAAAATTACTGAACTAAAGATAGAAAAGCCCATACTTAGAAGAAGTTTTGTGTGTGCTCTAAGCTTGGGGTGTTGTTTCTTAACAAGGAAATCTCCATGGCTGGTGTTGACATGGATTAATATTAGGAGAGGAAAAATAAACTAGGTCTCCCCAATGCCTCGATTGGGGAAAATATATCCCATGACACCCCTTTCCTAGACAAGCAAGCAAAACCTAAGAACTAGACACCATCTTGTTAATTCTGTTTTGTCTGTCTGGATCAGACACAAGCCAACTCCAAGCAACTTCTTTCCTGAAAAGATGAGCAAGACCAGCAGTTTTGTGACATATCAAAATGATAAACTGAATATGAAGAACACAA
The DNA here is from genome assembly GCF_000699245.1 of Pterocles gutturalis. Taxonomy (NCBI): domain Eukaryota; kingdom Metazoa; phylum Chordata; class Aves; order Pterocliformes; family Pteroclidae; genus Pterocles; species Pterocles gutturalis. Next base: position 44,156 of record NW_010133715.1, on the reverse strand, counting down.
CACATTCAAACATTGCAGCACTGGAAATGGAGATTTCTAAATATACCCTTGTAATGACCCTTACATAGATCATCCAGTTGCTGTAGCGCTTTCTCAGATTGTACAACACGGATGCCTCGTTCAGATGGGTCAGCATAGCCATGTCCTCAATCATGTCAAATTTGGGAGGGTTCATTGACTGCACGTCGTCTTCTTTTATAGTCATGGTCTGCAAAGACAAATGAGTACGGCACCACTGGAAAACACTGGGGTTTTCTGTTGCTTCACACACCTTACAGGAGAACTTTTTTTTTCTCCTGTATAGAGGGAAGCCTTTCATCTCAAGCTCAGACTACATATGTAATACTGTTTGTTTTCCCAGATAAGAGAAGAATGAGGGAAGGTCGAGATGATAAAAGTAAAGAGCACAGTGGTATGGCTGCAAAAGGAGCCATGGGATTTAGCTACAGCATGGGGTTTTGCCTCTGGGGTCCAAACCAGAACTGACAGCTGTGTGGTGGCTGCCCCCTTATACACCACCACTTTGCTGGTTCCCCCTTGGTGGTTTTTTCATGGGGCTTCCCATTCACAGCCCATTTCATGGACCAGGCAATTGAGGTTAAACTGGGCCAGATACTTTCTGGAATTTGCTGCTCCAGCCTTGTTAGTCACAGGTCAGCAAAAACCCGGTTTCATACCCTTCCATCTGTCGTCTCCACGGTCACTTTGCCACCACTGCTTTCTGTAATTTCAGCTTCAACATAAGCTTTCTTCTCATCGGGAACCCAACATTTCTTCTTCCCTGTGAAATTAAGCAGACCGAACATTCTCATCCTTGAGTGAAACAGTAACACGATGCCTAGCTAAATTAGATTGCTGGGGTTGCTTTTTTCCACACAAGCGACACAAAACCTCTGGGACCACAGCACATGGGCAGTGCTGGGGAGCTGCCTGCCAAAGCAGAAGGCGTAGGGTTCCCAAATGCTGTCTGTCCTTTGCAACCATCCCTTGGCTTCCTCTAGATCCTTCCACCACAAGGTGTCAAAATATTTCACAAATGCTGGCTAAGCCTCAGCCTCCACAGGAAATCCATAATCATTATCACCCGTGTGCAGATGGAGGAACTGAGATCCAAGCCCAAATTAAGGCGTTTGCTAAAACGTCACACAGAAAATTGCAATCTGAGTGAGGCATTTGGTCCACATTATGTGCCTGCCAGCTATCAGATTTAACCTTATTCCTGCACATTCTTCTGAGGTTTGTCTTGAAAAGCATCAATATTAATAACTCTAATTGAGTTATGTATGTGGCTTTTTAGAAGTTTGGAGTAGCTGCAGTAGACTTTAGGTCTTTAGTTACAGGATATTACAGCATATTGCTGTGGTTAGTGGTGTATTTATACTTACAGCTACACCTCAGGGCTCATGTAAAAGCATTTAATGAAAAAAAAAATTATGGGAAACTAAAAGAAACTATCAGATTGTCATTCAACCTGCAAGTCAAAGAGATGTACAGGTACAGCATAAAGAGACATCTCATCAGGCTGCAGAATTTTATTACAGGAACATCAATGTGTTCAAACAGACAAAGAAGTGATCCCCCTTTTAGCAGAGCAGTACAAATACACATTACTTCTAAATCTAGTTAATTATTCACTTAATATAAGTTGATAGATTATTTCTGGTTAGTACTACCCGGAGACTTTTTATAGCTTTGCAGAATAAAAAAACCAAAACTCGGTTGAAGCAGCTGCATCAAACAGTAGCAGCAGCACAGCAGTGACAACGGAGGCTTTGCATCCTGCTTGGCTCTGCATTCCCACAACTACATGTGGACGTAATCCTTAACCCGCTTTCCTGGGCGCTGGCAGCACAAAGGGTACTGCGACTCACCATCGAAAGCGACCGTCTGTGCCATCATCAGCTCCTTCTCGCTCTTTCGGAGGAAGGGAGCAGCCTCCCCGAATTCCGACATGTCCATCATCTTGGCAAGGGTTCACGGTGGCACAGCTCAAAGATGAAAAAGAAAAGGACCTGGTCTACCAAAGAAAGAGGTGGAGGGCAGAAATATGATATTTCTTGGATGAACTGAGGCAATACAAAACAGCACAATGTGGCAGGTGGCTGATCAAAGTGATTATTAATTTGAAATGCAAATACCCAACACAGATTTGGGGCTATACTGCACCCTGAGTTAAACCCTTCCCTGGCTCAGCTTATTTAAAGCCAGCCAGATTCTGTGTGCTTCAACCCTTGACATGGGTCACAGTTATCTGCATGGGAGAATTTAATCTTCTCTTTGTGGCACGAATGGTGCTTAAGACCAAGAGATAAAACAGACCACTTGAAGTTGTGATATTAAAAACCACTTAGCGAGGGGCCTCTTCTGCCCTTTCAAATTTGCCTGGAGCAGGCATACTATGTCTCCCTGGGGCTGTGCCACTCATCCGCTTCAAGCATCATCTCAGGCAGGCATTTTCTCGGAATCATGGAGCAAAATTTTCCTGCTGCAGACCGAGAACTGCTGCAGGGTGTTACACCTTTGGTTCAGCTCCAGGGATGTATGCCCACACTCATGCTAGAGCAAGCCAGCACTGGAGATGGAAACAGCTCTGCTATCTGCTGCAGCACACTCTTCTGATCACACAAATTAGCATGTCAGAAAAACCAGGACTAACAGGGCTCGGGGAGGTCCTGTGCTGGTGCAGCTTCCCAAGTTGCTGGTACCTCCCAGTCCACCAGCTTGGGTGTCCCCCTGCAGCAGGCATGGCAGAGGGCAAGTGTATCTTCAGTACTAGCGCAAGGGCTTCATAGATTTTTAGATTGATTTAAACTCAGTAGTCCAGCTTAATACCTATGCTTGTTTTCTCAGATTACAAGGCCATGGTGTTTAGGAGCCTTTTATCATAAAAGAGAGGCCAGGGGACATCATGGGTATAAGTGAGACTGATTTGCTGGGTTTGTACTGCCAAGCAATTAATTTGATTGTCACGTGTACTCTAAAGTGATTGTACAGATGTTTTTTATTTATTTTTTTTATACACACACATATATAAATACCTACACACACATGTATGTAAAATACTCAGGGTGTTGTCCAGAGAACATCTAAAAGAGGTTCCACTGCTAAAAGGTACACACACACACACACACACACAATTAAAGAATTTCAGATTTTTTTTCTTTAAAGTCAAGACACTATTTGATTACTATTCGAAGCTGTGCAAGTGACCCTCAGATATTATCTCTTCCCTTATTTTATTTGCTGTGCAATACCCAGAGCAGCTGGACAAATTTCCAAGACCCCCATCAAGACAGACAATGTAGTCTTTCAAAATTTAGTTCAATTTCTTTCTAACAAAATCCTGATAGGAATAAAAACTCTTCATCAACCAAGACAGTCTTTTTTCTTTTTCTTTTTTTTTTTTTTTTTTTTTTTAACACATTCCTCCTGGGGAATGTAAAGCCCTAAGACAGCAGAGCTGCCAAATGTTTTACATTCAGCCCTCTCCTGCTGCTGCAGTACAAGTTTGAGACCTTCTGTCTTGTTGCTGTAGAGCAAAAACTTTTTTCCTCAGAACTAGTCTTAACTTTTTTTTCTGTTCTAAAGATTAAGGGCCAGCATAAGCAGAACTATCTCCAATTATTTTAACATCATCTGAGCTGACCAAAATTCCCAGCTGGACGCACAACTCAAAACTAGCATGGCAATGTCTCTCTCCCATGGGGAGTGTGTCTTAGCTCTAGTGGAGCAATGAAATTATATCGGTTCATAAATTTAAACTGAACAGCATTAGAGCGTGTAAGTGTCATTTCAGATTAAATGTCCAAGTACCAGAGGAGCCACTCAGGTGTTAATCTCTAGGACTCACAACAGATTCTCACAAGTCCTAATATACACCGAAGTACTCTAAACCACTTCTGTGCAACCTATCTCCATTTGCAGACCTCTTAGGGACAGTCACTCAGCTATCACCCTTTTATCTTTTTTTTTTTTTTCATATATATGCAGGGCCAGCCACTACGGCAAATGTGTTATGGTGTAAAGAAGCACTACAGCAGCTGGGAGAGAATCCCTTTTTCTTCAGCAGTCTCACACGCTCGCAGTTACGACAGAGGTCAGAGCACAGGCAGCACACACCTTGCAGGTGCAGGGAACTCAGTGAGGCAAATCCATTGCCAGGTACAAGAAACTGGAAATGTTGTTTGGTTTATGGTCATAGTATTATTTTTAGAAGACAGCATGGTTGGGAAAGACAAGGCAGAGCTAAAGACATCTGCTTTCCCTTCAGTCTGTTCTAGCTAACAACAAAAAGAGCTAGACCTTGTATATGAACTTTAGAAGATCCTTCAAAACACCTAGACCTACAGAAAGTCAATATTGTTACACAAAGTTAGTAGGGCATGCCCAGGACCACCAACAATTTGTTGGTGCATTCAGACTTGGAACGGAGGGACCTCATCTTTCTTTGCTGGGGCTGTTGGAAGAGCTACCATAGTGCTAACAGCTCGACCGCAATAGCAATGACAGCAGGCATCACCTGTCTGTGAAAGGGAACCCAGTTGTTCCCCAAGGGTTGGAACTCAGGTTGGATTAAAGAATTCCTTGGGCCAACGAGCTGCTTAAAATTGCAAACCACGTAAGCCATCATGTCTTGCAGATGATAGAGAAGACAGAAAATACGACTTTCAGACACTGGATAATCGGTCCACCCAGATGCGTAATTACAAGGGCCCTGACACTTTCCTAAGCGGTTACTCTAGCCAGCTAAATGAATGTGCTGATGTTAGAGAAGACACATGTATTTACCATCCTATCATTCAAGCAGCATCCTAGGATAACTAACATAGCACCATATGTTTAGTGACATTACTACAAAAACCTTAAGCCACGTGAAAACCTTAGTCACATCAAAACGACGGCACAGTGTTAGAGCAGAGCTGGCTACCCGCATTTAGAAGTGAGAGAGGTTGGTACTCACCCTGGAGAGCACACAGAAAGTGTCACCCCTCTGCCTAGTCTGAACTTTATATGCCACTATCTCAAGGTCATTGGTGATAACTGTTTAAAGGCATCAGCAGTTTTCCTCCATGCCTATATTTGTCTGTGGGATCCCGGGTGAGGAGACAATGCCCGAGGGGGGGACACGTGTGGCTGCACCCCGGCGAAGGGGGGCAGGAATGTCAGTGGGGAGAGGCGTGCTCCTCGCTGGCTGCCCCTCACCACAACGTTCTTGCTCCATGACTTCATGGAAGAAGTTTTTCCTGCCTCTGTGTTTTCACAGGGGCAAGTGTTGCTTTTCCAAGTGCCTCACAACTTAATTACTGTGGGCTGGGGAGAGGGGGGTGGTGTGTGTAAATTAAGACTATTCAGATGTAACGAGCCTAGAATATGAAAGTCAAAGCTTCTTACACCAGGGACAAGTGATTTTAAAGGCAATTTGGTTATGTGAGCCACACTGTCTTCAAGGAACAAAGCTAGGATGCAAGTTCTTACATCCCAGCCAAGCACTTTAAATCCCCTTCTTCAGAGAATAAAAGCCAAGCCTATAGGCTCAGGTTTGGGATACATGGGTATTCCTCAGTTTATGAACAAGGCAAAACAGTGAAGAAATTCAAGAGTATATTGATTCTGCCTGAAAAGTGGATTACTGATAATGAACAAAGGAGGCATCAATTTTAGTGAGTGCTTTGCTTTGGGAAACTCATTTATGAGTCCAAGTCTGGGCAATGTCTGGCATTCTTATTGTCAACTCATTTTTCTTGTAAAACAAGAGCCATAAGTAACTGAGGTCTTGTTTCACTTGAACCCATAAATAGCAAAACAACTGGCATATCCAGATTGATTTGCTTTTACCGGCATGGGTAGATAGATAGGTTTCTTTTTTGTTCCAGCATAAACTGAACATAAAAGCACAAAGGAAAATAAATAGTACGGATAATGCTTGTTGGTCATAAGAAAATACAATATATTAGGGCTTTAGAAACCTCAGTTCCAAGGAAGCAAAGGGGAGCAGGGAGGGAGCTTATCCACAGCTTCATCGAATTCTTAGATACCCACAGGAGCAAGTGGTTTGCTTTGTGACCAGGCAAAAAGAAAAATGTTTGCATACCGAGTCGGCTATTTTTAAAGCTGTTGTCCTGATGACTGAACAGTGACGGGTTGCACAGACAAAGCAGGTTTGTAAGAAACAGAGGGATTTATGGAAGTGGTAGACTCAGAGACAGGAGATTGATGTTGCAGGTCTGAGGATCTGAACACTTCAGTGGCTTGGTACTTTTAGTGTTTGGGGAATGCAACCAAGAGACAGAGAATCACCACTGCTTTGCTATAGGCATACCCACATCCAGCCAGACTTAAATTGAGGAGAGGGCCCTCTGTTAAAGCTAAGGGTGAGGCTCTCAGTCCTGGTCTGGATACATCTGTGAAAGGAACCTGTGCTCGAGCTGACAAGTGGCTTCTGTTATGCTCCAGCCCTCGGCTGGCTGTCATGTTCTTCTCACTCCTTTCCTTAAGCCAGAATCGCTTCCCACCCTTCCCAGCCTCCTGCTTTAGAGGTGCTCGGTGCCCCACCGCGGGGATGGATATTGATGTCGGATCTAACTCCTCATCTTTTTGTTTCAAAAAAGAAAATAGAGCTAGTGATCTCAGCTGTTCAGGTAAACAGTGAGTGCCCATGTAAGCTCAAGCAGATCACTTAATTTGAAACAAGGTAAATTGCATGCATCACCAAGATTTATGGATGCTGTTAATCTGCTGTGAAGGTTAAGAATATTATTATTTCATGCCATGAGGGTATAACGCATTGATACACTCTCCCTCCTGCCCCTCTTACATTGCCATAGCTTTACTTCTAAACACAATATTCCCATTACCACCTACTTTGCTTAGAAGAAGGCATCTTTTTGCAAATGTGCTGTTATCCCATTTTTTCTGTTCTGCAAATATTCAGCTTTCATCAGTCCTGCACTCACTCCCACGCCTCCCTTTTTTTTTTGGGGGGGGGGGCTGCAACAACTGTTTCCATAGCTGAGGCCAATGCCGTTTCAATGCTTGTGTTGCTTTGAAAGGGACACAGCCAGCACTGGTTCAAACATGATCACTTTATTTTCATTGCTATCCTGATGTGAATTGATACTGCACACATGATTGCTGCCTTTCTGGAGTGTATTTTCTTTCTTTTAATATGGACCATAATTTGCAGCACATTTCCCCTAGATTAAATTTGTAACAGTGACAACCAAAGACATTTGTCTCTCGCAGCGGCTACTTTTAGAAAGATTAACGTTGGTCACTGTTTCTAGGGAAACAAGGAACTTTGATAAGAAGCCCTTGTGACTAACCTATTTTTAATAACATTATATATTGGAAAGGAATGCAATAACGTTTATCAGCTCTAGACACAGATAGTGTCAATATTGTGGTCTTATATAGAAAGGCTGGCATCTGGGATCTCTAAAAGCCCAGTTATGAACCCTCTCTATTTTCTTAGAAAAAAAAGATTGATCAGTCAGCTGTGTTTTGACAGAAGCTGACCTTTAGACTATTCTCAATAAAATGGGCACTGTAATAACCTGGCACTCCTGAAATGCAAGATCAATGAGATAGAGGGACACTAGTTGTGGATGTTCATGCTTGGAGAAAGCATCTTCTGCATCAGGACTGCTCCATAAGCAAGCAGAAAAACTGTCCCTCTGCGAGATGCATGTGAGGGACTGTATCTAAAAACATTTAGAAGCTGCTACTTAACTTGGGGCTTTTTTAGCTAATGGTCCCTGCTCTTGTTGCATTCTCCATTTAAAGGACAAATGGGAAAGAGCCAAAATGATCTAGTCGGGTGCTTTTTGAAAGAAAAAGGTCATTCATGTGGGAATAGTTTCAGCAGAAGAAGAATGGGAATGTTGTACCCAGCAGCAAATCCTGTCCTATTCTGTACGAGTGGATGTATTCTCTCTTGTGAGGAATTATGGTTTAATTCTAAAAGCCGTTAATGCCCCAAAGAGAAATTGGAGGGGGAGAGAAGCTTAGCTTTAAAAATAGTTGCACTCTGCTACACCTCTAAAGGATGAGAAAATTGACGCTAAACAGCACATGTAAAGTGTGTTTATCACATCTAGATTTGGTTATTAGAAATGGAGATTTTTTGGTTTCTGCAAGCCTTTGTGCTCCCCCTGCTGCACTGCACACACCAGGCAGTGAACACAAGCATCTGAAACCTGAGGTGACAGGAGCTTCTGTTCATGCTCCTTTCAGAATCATCATTTTAGTTTCCTCCACTTAATTCTTTGCTGATAGCTACTTCATCTTGTGCTAGTATAAATGAAATTTAAATTTCTTTATGGAAAGCATCTGCTGTCATGCAAACATGCCTGGGAAATAATTCCTAAGCCACCCAAAATGTTTTAAGTGCCTTTTAAGCCACAGAAATCCGTGACCTATTGCTATCAGTATGCAGACCCCTGAAACAGAATGCCTCTTCTCACTTTGAATAGCTTGAAATCACCAGACTGCAGAAAATTAACTCACAAACCCACAAGAGGAGAGTAGCTGATCTTAGCTTGGTAGCACACAGCAGCATCTGTCCCTCGGCCACACTGCCAGCAGCCCCCGTCTCTCATCCCCTGCCAAGTGCCGAGCTCCAGGCTGCATTGGCACTCTCCCCACCTAACCCGGGCTAGGATAATAAACATTTCAGAGCTGTCATTGCTGCCTCTCCCCTGCTGACATTCAATCATTACGGTATCTTAAGAACGTTTAGATAGGTCAGGGTTTTAATGGGAGAGCTTGGCTTCTGGGAGCGAGACTGACAGCGCTTTGAGAGCAGATTAACAGCGCTGATAAATCAATCTCAAACTGACTCACAGCCCTGAGAAAAATAGGAAGATGAAAACAGTAAGAAGTACAGCTAATTAAATAAATGGTCTCAGCTCTTCTGCTCTGGAGAAGGGAAACAAGGTTTTTGGCATGTGCCTTCTCACTCTTCTCTTTCTAAAAGCCAATGTGCCCTATCCCCTCTGAGAAAAGTTTTCAGTTTCCAGTAATCTTGAGCATCCCACCCTGCCCATCAGGTCAGAGGGTACGCAATGGCATGTTTTTAGAATTGCTGTGCATCCCTTCCCCATTTTTCACATGTCCTAATTGCCACTAGCGAGTTTTGTTTTTTTCCCCCCACTTCAAACTGTTCTGCATTTTCCATAACCACTGGGGGAAGGCAGGGAGTTAAAAGCCCTAATAATGCATGTAAGTAGATCAGGCTAAACTTTTCAGTATTCATTAAATAAGCATTTATTTGCACAGCACATCATTAGAATTACTGTAGCCCATTCACCAACTTTATTTTGCTCTTCTGAAGGTAGTAGTCAGAAGTACTTTAGCCTTGATCAATGCAGAAAAAAAAAAAAAATCCATTAACATCTCTCTAGGGTTTGTATTACACAATCTGGCTTCAAAAACAGGGTACTTCTTTACCCCTTCCTCAGCCTGTGACTATAATGCACTGTCTCTGCTTCAGCAGCCTGGAAACCACATTTCAATTCCAACAGGCAAGGCAGCACTGCCCTAAAATACTCCTAGGCCTTGAGACACAACATATTCTGGCTCCCGCTGCCAAGCTCCTGCAAGACAAGTTGCCTTTCTTTGCCTTTTTTACATTTCAGCTTCAAGGATTCAGAGTCTGCCTTTCAGGTGTGGGCAGAGGTGGGTACAGTCCTTGCTGATTGCCTGGTTTTGCTGCAGTGAAGGTTTATTTTTCTGAGGAAGTGAGGAGGAAAGAAAGGAAAATATTAATGCCTTTGTAGACATAAGCAATTTTTCAATTGTTTGCTTCTGTAACTCTCTGAGTCATACCTTGACTTTCTGTCAAGGATTGTTTGCTATCTTGTGTTTACCTTATGCGAACTGCAAACTATGCTAAAAAATGCAGTGATGGTTTAATTAGTGAAATAATTGCCACATGGGGATACTTTATTAACATTGCAAGTGCTGAGGGAATAAACCCGATGTGATTGGCCTGACACTAAATAGCAAGAAGGCACGGCAGGAAGCGGACTGTGTGAGTTTTTCAGCATTTACGTTCTGTAAGCAAAGACAAGACACTTGTTTCTTTCCAAGCACAGCTACAGTGAGCGGGTCACCTCCTCCAGGAAACTCAGTCAGCCAAGCTCCTTGAAGAAATAGGGCCAGATTAAAAAAAAAAAAAAAGGGCTAGAAAAAAAAAAAAAAAAAAAAAGAAAAAGAAAAAGTCTGTTCCCAGACATATTACTTTCTGCCATGAGTGCAAAAAGCACAAGCCTGGGCTTCTCAGATGGTCTAATGACTTGATGCTTCTTGTCAGTTAAATTTAAACACCTCCAAAAATGGACATGACATCCTTCTCTCCAGCAGCAACATTCTGGAGTGACTGGCCAGCGTGTGCATATATGTATACAAAAACACACATATATTTATATGTCTGTGTGAATATCTAAACTTATATATAGATTTATATAAGTGAAAACAAGTTTATTTTCTAACCTCTCTCCTCACAGCTATGATGCTCCATGCTTACAGGTTAATACCAGGTAAAATGAACTTTTTCCCTTGGAGACCTTCTGAACTGATCCTGGGAATTGGTGCTGTACTGCAGCTGAGCCGTGGTGGGCTCCACCCCTGCCACGCTCCCCCCTTTCACTACACCAGGCTCCTGCTACCTGGGCTCAGCACCAGCCAGACACAGATGGTAGAGCTGAAATCCTGCCACCAGCAAAACCCCCCACAGCACTTTGGGCTCAGCCTCTTTTCTGCACAGGGCATTTCTGTTTTGCTGAATGAGCGCATCATGTCTAACCCCAGATTAGTTTCTGAAAAGGCACGGCAGGGCAAGATCAGAAAGGGGTGAGCTGCAGCACGCTGGTCTGCTGTGGACTCCCACCGCTCCAGTGCTGCGGGATCAGTGCTGCAGGAGGGCAGAGGTGGGAGTGCTGAGACAGCCTAAGTTACAGGAGAGAGGGTCAGGCATGCCACGGTGAGGAAAGGCAATGCTGGACCACCCAGAGAAACCTGCAGAGCCCTTTGGAGATAGGTTGTGCTGCATGTCTAGACCAAAACCCGCTGAGAGACCATCAGCAAGATCAGCTGGGTGCTGCATTTGTAGAGGAGGACCACCTTTGCCACGACAGTGAGCAGCAGCTGAGATTTCCAGCGAGGTTACAGGCATAACTCCCGTTAGAGTCACGCTGGCTCCCCAGCAGCAGCTAATCCTGTTGTAGCAGAATTGATTTTAAATGTCTTTCTTTGTAATTGAAATACACATTTTGCCTTTATACTGCAAAAAAAAAAAAAAAAATGAAGGCGATGGGGGGAAAAAAATCAAATCATATGCTTGAGGCTTGTTGCGCAAAGCCAAAGTACCTGCCACATACACAGTCTGAGGCACTTTGGTCTCACACAATGGTCTAGAAAAGAAAAGGGAAAGAAGAAAAGAATCACACATCTAGTATGATAATGCAAAGCTAGATTGCTGTAAAAACACTGAGGAAGAATAGGAAATATGCCCTGCCTCTGTGGGGGCCTCTGAAGCTTCACTTGAATTACTGGTGAAATGCTCAGCGGCATGAAAACATCAAACTAGTCATTTGACAGGACCACCAGCCTAGTTGAGTAACTTGCCAAATTTTCATCAAAACTCACTCAACAGAAAACCTCAGGTTCTGATCTATCCAGCCCATCCCAGAGAAACTGGTCACCAGCATCTCCATCTACACAAGCCTACTCACCAAAAGAGCATTTTGGAATAGTCTTGACTGAAGAGCTGTTGCTGTACTGCCCTGTGGATGCACATGGTTATTCATCTTGCCTCTCCAGATGCCACTCTGCAGGGTCTGGTGCCTGTGCCTTGCCTCTGCTGGAGAAGAGAACAGGATCCTAACCGTAACTCCTCCAGGGCAACAAAATAACATTTTTATTTATATAGCTATACAAAAAGATGTATATATTTTTTAAAAAAAATTATTAATGATGTTTTTCAGAAAATCCAAATTTACAGCAGAAGGCTTGGAAAATTTGACGCAGAATTTTGACAAAAATGTGGGCTTTTTGTGATATGAAAAATACGCTATGGAAAAAAAAAGAAAAAGAAGCTTTATATTTTAAGTTGGATTTTTCTGCCTCTTGCCTGTCAGGATATATTGGTCCTGGTAGAAACTCTGGTCTTTCTTGTTGTGCTGCAGTTGATGAACAGGGATTTTCCAGAGCAGAAAAATCTCCCCTCCAATCCTCACCCAAACATGCACTATTATTACGGCAGAGAAGGAATTGCAGAGCTTAAGTGCAGATGATTTCCATTGCATTGCTAGCATGGTCTGGATACCTATGTTCATCCATCACTGACACACCTTCATACTTTAAGATCTGCAATGTATCTGTCCTCAGGAGGAAATTTAAAAAAAAATCACTATGATACAGAAATTGCTGACACCTTTCTAGGAAAGGGAAGCTAATTGAGCCAAAGGTAAGTGCTACACCCATATAAAAAAATGAGGCATTTAATTACCACTGTTTTCTCTGTGTGGAGTTACAAAGCTGATTACCTTCAAAGAAGAGGGACTAAGCAGTCTGTTCATGATCATGCTGTCAGTCCAGGAAAAACCACGGGGCAATAGGGCTGTAAGAATTTGACAGCACCCTGGGAGTCAGAGACCCACTCTTCTCCATGGGGAGACAGACTTCTCACTGGATGGGTCTTCTCTTCCACACTTGCTTGGTTTAAAAAATAGGAAGTTTACCTGTGTAACAACTAATAGCAAGTAGTTCTTGTCTGACCAGTTTATTCTGAATCAAGAATGAGAGGGGAAGACTTTAGACACTGAAGGTATGAGGAGCAGTAGCACCAAGTGGCACTATTGTTTAAAAGAGAATAGGTAGATACATTCAAAGATAATAGCAATGCCCATTATGTTTCAAGTTACACCTCAGTAAAATTTGGCTCACTCTTCTTTGGACACACAGACTTGAATCCTAGCTACTTGCAGCAATAAGAAAACTATCCTGAACACACCTGAACTACTTACAGTTTTCTATTGCCACACAGGGTGTCTGTGCCGTGGCATGAAAAAAGCATACAAATTTGAGTATGAGACCAATCAGTAGAATTTATTTCAATGAGAGAAAGAATCAGAAAGCAGATATATAGATCCATTCCCCAGAAATAATAAACCAAGCACCGTTTAAGACTGGGTCCAACCGCAGGCACCAATTCTATCCCATACCCATGCAATGCAGACCAATCTTACTGATTTGATCCCAGTGTACATAAAAAGTTCAAAGAAAAAAAAAACAACCATGCAAATACCCCCTTAACCAGTAAGGATATGGTCTTTCAAACTACAGCTTCAAGATGCATTTTAGTGAGCATTAAAAAAAAACAAGTATGAATGAGCGCTTTTGTACAGCTTATGGAAAGGAGGTTGCAACAGGACTAATGAGATGAAATCTTCCACTCTCATCCTACTCCCCATACCACAGCCTGTTTGTTAGCAGTAACAATGTGTGACATGTCACACAGGGCTCCGCTGAGCCGAGCTCCAGACCTCTGACACTAAATCACTGATAAAGTCATAACATGGAAAAAAGGGCTGTCCAAGTCCCTTCACAACAGCCAAGCTCTGCGAGTCAGCAATGCCCACCTCAATCTAGCTATCTCCATTAAGTGTCTCCCAGCACTGTTATCAGAACCAAAAGTGAAAAGGTATTAGCAAAGGAAAGATATTTTTGCACAATGCTCTTTCACTGGACAGGGCTTGTGTCTGACTTCCACTGTCCAGCTCAGCAGCACTGGGCTGAGAGAGGGGAGCGCCCGTGGGCAAGGGCACACGCGAGAACCTCAGCAGCCACAAAGGCCACTCCTAACAATGTGCATTCACAGAGCAAGCCAAATGACAACAATTCAGCCATGCCTTAACATATTCATATAATTTAATTTTCCTTAGCATCACCTCCTTTCTCTCCCTGCCCTCACCTAAGGACAAGATGATCTGTGAGCTGGGCTATAATCTCCCTCCGCTCTGTTCTCTTTTTGGACTTGGGGGAAACACATGGCAGGAGGGCATCAGGAGACCTCATCACTTCTGTCTGTGCATTTACAAAACAAAAGACAACCATATATGGGCAAGAAAGAATAATTAGCAGATATTGTTTCAGTCTTCTCCTTTATTCGTTACTGTCTTTAAAGACACCCCCTTCCTCCCCAAAAATAAGCCCCTCATTGGAACAACAGGATGCACACATCACCTTGGGTGTTTTTACAACCTGACAAAATGTATTAAGCACTGACATCTAATTCATCATTCTCAAGACTCAGCACTTGTCATGTCTATCAGAATTTCTTTAGAGACCTGAAATACCAAAAAAGGAATCCAGCAGTTTCTTAAGAGAGTATCTTCCTAGCCATAAAGGATTAGGGCTCTTCAATAAAAGAAAAGCTGAAAAAGTGGAAAATTCTGCGTGAACTGGTGATAGGAACAGATAACTAGTATTAAAAATGCAAATACACAGAGGATACACCATTCTCCTGCACCAATAATATTTCTGATTAGCCCGTCTAAGTATATGCAGCCTGGTATTTACACATTCAACTTGAAGGAAAGTATATATTAAAGACACAATTACAGTTAGGAATATGACAATGGTGCTGCCATTAGCCTCCAACCAAGCATCACTGATCCAGGAAATTAAGAGATTAAAGAAAAAGAAACCCAACTACATTGAAATAAGAAACACATAGTTAGGGAGTTCAAAAAGTCTTAATGTTGCTGTACAGTGAGGACAGACTGTGACTAAGGCACCTAAGTGTTTGCATTTCTCCAAGCTTTTTTTAAGGCCGATTCCACCTTTCTGAATTCATTGAATGAGCAATCACTAGCATTCATTCATTTTATCAGGATTTTTTTTCTTTTTTTTCCCTTGAGAAAGATCATTTTGAAATGATTACATGGAGCCTGAGTGAGGAGCACCAGCTGGGGCTCCTGCATAGGATTTCTGCCCTTCTGGAGGAGCAGAGCGCCAAACAGCAGAGTGCTATTTTAAGGGCAGAGCTACTGGAGAAGCATAAGACAACCACTGGTCGCCAGTCTTCTGAAGAGGCAGAGGCACCTATTTTGCATGACTAGAGCCTCACAAAGCAGCCCTTTCCACTCACAGGTTTGGCTTTTAATTTGCAGTAGAAGAACTGGCTTAGGGCTTTTTTAAAAAGGGAGAACACATAAAAAGAAATGGTGTGAAGATATTACTTTCTGAGCCCTGTCAGCACCAAACTTCCAATGTTCTCTGTGGTTCTGCCTGATTCCCACCAGAAGGCAAGGTTTCAGTGGTATGGGGGACGTTTCAAGCAGAAACATGCAAGCCACTCAACCATTAAACTATTTAACCTTTAAAACTAAAGCAAAGTGACACAGTTAATCCCCCAGTGAAAGTCTATGTGTGCCCTGTCTCCAGTGAGAGTGGCATTTCAGCCACTGCAGAAGCCTAATGATAAGTTGCATACATGTCTGATATCACCCTGGACCTATTTAAGCATTCTTAGCCTAGCTGTACTCTATATGTAACATTAAATACAACCATTGCCAATAACTTGGCTTGATTATTAGCTGATTTCTTCATATACACGCAGGCAGATTCCAATTATTTTAAATTATATGGAAAGTTCCAAGTGTCTGTTTTATTCCATTGAGATCATTCAGAACTCAGTAAAACTTGCAAATGCTCAATTCTTTAAATGACAGTTTTTAATTAATTTGAACTCAAGCTAATTAAAAGATTTGTAGATTACAACAATCTAGTCTATTTTCAAAGGCAAGCCTTCACATCTACAGAAAACATGCTCTATTTTCCATTCAGATTAAAGATTCAGCCCATATTTGAAATGCAAAAACCTCTGCAGCCTTCACAGTGGAATCACAACTGACAGCAGGTAATAGAAGTGCTCCATCTGTCCGAGCTCTAATCTACAAGCAGTTTCCCAAGAATAGTCAAGTCCATTGCTCCCACGTGCATGAAAATCTGGGCACTGGACACGGGACTAGGAGCTTTAGCCAGAGCCTTTGGTTGTAACAGCCTTGGCTTAATCACCCTCACCTACCAAATGCTTACCCATTTGTACAGCGCTGTATGAAGGGGGAAGCCAATGCCCAGCTCTGACAGCACTTACAGTCACCCTCCAACAAAATAAGGGAAACTGTATTTGCTAGGTACTCTACAGAAACACTAGCTTCAGTGGGTAAATTCAAAAAGGAAAGATAAAATATTCTACTTTAATTTTTTAGCCAATGAAAATAAGGCTTATGGTTTTGCTGTAGATCTCTCCGCACCCACAGTTACTTCTCTGCTCACTGATCAATTCCAATGACATTTGACAAAGGGGAAGTAACACTGGTGACAGTCCTACAAGTCAGCAGCTGGCTAGATACTGGACTCTGAAGGCAACATAGGCAGAAGTTGTTTTTCCTCATATTTTGTACACCAGAATCTGGACCAGCTAGCACCTCCGTAATTTCCAAGGCAGCATCATGATGTGCTGTTTCCACCCCAGTGGAACAACCTCCCTAGGGACATGGTAGAGCCCCTATATCAACAGAGGTTTTCAAAATACAATTGCACAGGGGGCTAGATAATCTCCATCTAGGCTCCCTTTCCCGAAAAAGTTGAACCACATGATCTTTCGAGGTCCCTTCCAGCCTGGGCTGTTCTGTGATGAGTAGGTGCACAGAGGCGAGGAAACCAAGGTCAGTTTTGCATAGAGCAAAACGGGCTTAAGGAGGACAAAGGACCCAATCCCACAGTGCATAAAGCTTGCTCCTTTCAGTATGCACTGCTTTAAATGCATGAAAGTCATTAAGTCCTTGACTGGCATGGGAAGTTAGATTTTCAGCATGACACCTTCACACAGCTGCTGGCAATGAGCTTGGTTCATATACAAATATAGTTAATGTATACAGTGATTGTTGGCTTGATTTCTCCATTTAGAGTGAGTAATGCATATAGCCATAGTAACCATCTCCTGCCACTGAGTCCTCCTCTTCTATTTATGCATGGATCTGTGAAGAGGAGTTTACATTTCTCTTGGTTGGACGAGCAAGTGAGGGAGATCTGGCTCCGCATTTCTGCCACACACTGCAGAAGCGACATGGAGTGACCTTGGCTATTGTTCTGTAAGTGGTTTTCCAGCACGTCACATGCATCTGTTACCCACTTATCGACCCACTTCAGACTATATAAACCAGCCAATATTCTCTTGTTAAACAGGGTTATTAAAAATGCAACACTGCATGCAGTAATAACTTCAAACAAATTTCCCACTAGTTTTAAGGTGTTGGAAAACCCTTTTAAATGGGTTTATGGAGTTTCACAGCAAATTAGGTTTGTAGCTGGCATTCACTTTAGCATTTTTGCCTGCCTAAATCTGAGGACATTTAGCATGTAATGTTTTAAAGATACAAGCATGCCAAAGCCTTTAGCACAAGATAATAAAATCCAATTTTACTCGCCTAGATCAACCTTTTTAAGTGTTGCTACCTGAGTGCTGAACTCAAGTCCCAGATCTGATCTAAGCTTTATTCCTTTCTAAATGGGTAAAAATAAACACATCCTTTCTTACCCTTTATGGAGATAAAAACATTGCAAAGAAGGAAGTACATGTGTACTGTGAAGAACTGAGCCAAACAGCAAAGATTACTCCAAAAGGACATGTAGCAAGTACTAGTTTAGTTGTTGAGCCCTTTACAGTAAATAGTGGTATTTGTATATAAAATCAGTGATTTAGATTGTAGCTTAGACTACAGATGTGTTGCTGGCAGAAAGGAAAATCCTGCCTCCTTTCCCAGAAAGCGCTGAAGAGATTACAGAGACCTCTGCATAGAGGAATAATATGTAGAGACTAAGAAAAACTTCAAGCTATTGTAATTTTTTTTTTTAACTGTTACACAGTACCTTACTGAATGAAAGCAAAGCTGGCCATATGCATGAACTGTGGAATGCAACTTATTTTAGGCAGCAGTAAAACAGGTTTGACCTAAATTGCTGAGCTTAACTTTACCTTGGGCTATGCACAAGTGCAGAAGTTACCAGAGCTCAGCTGGCACCAGTAGCTCACTGAATCCCTTAACTTATCCTTAAATTATAAGGCATCATTGCAACAATCCAACAAAAAAAATTACCAGTTTGTATCAGTGGTATGAATGGCCACTGTTTATTTCAGTCCAGCACATGACCTTGTTATATTTGCCTGGGATTGACGATGTTTAATGACTCTGGGAGAAATCCAGAAAAATGTTATCACTGAACACTAGACAGAGACTAATGCCAGACTTCAGCTACCTGATTTAAAATTTTTATCACACTTCAACACTGCAATGAATGGAAAATACTTCCCAAAGATTAGCACTGCTCCTCCTCTCTTCTAATCACTTTCTACCTTAAGTTCTGAGAAACGGAAGAATTTTGGAGAGGTGACAGTGGAGGGGACACTCCAGTTTTTTTAATGCAGGCCATCCTACGCTTCTTAGCTTGTTGGGCAAAAGACACTCACGTCCTGCCTATCCATTGCTGTAGCATCATAGTTTTTTTTTAATTGCACACATCACACTTGATAGTAAAATTCTTATAGAATTTAAAGTTTCCCTCTTACTGACGTAAAATACCAGTTTTATCTCAACAGGATATTAAGAAGAGAGAGAGGATATAACAAGTAACATCCTCCTATCAAACAGTAAAGTCATCTACTGGAGAGCTTCTGTGTCTCAGGACTAGCACTGCCTGGGATTAGCCAAAATGCTTTTCACCCTCCAGCAATGTCTATTTGCAATCCTCCTTGTGAACAGACTTGGTAAACTACTAAAATTGTATCTGCAGCTTAGGTCTATCTTCCATCCTTTCTTCTCACCAGCTCATGAATAAACATGACAGTTTATCATCAGGCCTTGAGTAGTTAGATTTATAATAAACAAGGTTTGGGAGCAGGAGGGAAAGGGAGAAGGAAAAAAATGTCATTTGAGTACTCCAGGCTTCAGAAATAGAACTAAAATTGGAGGCTGTGCAGCCTCGCTTCAGCACCTGCGTGCGTAAGCACTCTGCTTCCAGTGATGTGATTAGATGCTATTTTTCCCCTGGGGGCTCTGCGTTATTCTGCATATGAGATAGGCCTGTGTGCGGAGGAAGGCAAAGTCAGGTGGTGAAGGAGACACTGCTGTCTGCATGTCCCTTTTCGCTCTGTTGCAGAAGCTGCCTTCTGTATGAGTCAGAAGTGGGAAAAGAAAGATGATTTTAAGATGCAAGCAATTGCTTGTTGCTTTAGTATGCCAGGAGACTTCACCATGAAGTACCTCTGTGATGGCACGCAAGCCATTTACACCAACCTTTAGACTGGCAACCACAACAACTGGTTTATTTTCCATGCAACTGGGTTGAAATCCCCTGATTTGCATGGAAATGCTGAGTGGAAGCGCATGAAAGTACCGCATGCCAGGGCTGCAGCCAAGCCACCGAGAATCACTCTTTGGAGCTACAGAAAACATATCTGTGCACACGTGTATAAAGTGTTATGGACTTGGAGGCTTTCAACTTTTCACATAAGGAGCTCCAAATTAGCAGTTTACCCCTGTTTGTATCTTGATTCTCTCTTGTAGCATGAAGGTAATCACATATAGATGCCATAATGATATGTACCATACAGAAATGAATCGGTGAGAAAGGGGCTACACATTAGATATTTTATCTTCATCTGTTTAATAGCTACATATTGGGAAAGGTTCTCCACACGTACACAAGTGTTTGAGCACAGTCTAAGAAGCAGTATGTGTTTGAGCATTTAGAAGCTGCAGCCGTGTTCTGCTCGTGCAGGAGAGGCAGGAGCAGCCTCTATTCCGGCACCCCACTGAGCTGAGCAGCCTGTTACCTCCCAGGGTAACAGGAGGGCAGCATGCATCGGCCAGCCCAAAGATTGTGCTCTCTAAGCACATCATGCCTAAAAACATACAGAACTTCAGCCACAGACATTAACCAGGCGAAGGAGTGACAACAGCCTCATGCAGACAAGATGCTGTTCCCCAGCTTATTAATAACCCCATGCCTCCAATAAAAACAACTGCTCTTGCCAGTGAAAGGCATAAAGGCATTTACTCAGTCTTTGCAGAACACATGCAAGGCAACAGCACAATACCTTGAAGCATATTCTGAGGAGCTTTTCGGTGTTGAAGCAAACCATAAAACTGATACTGAAATTAACACAATAGCTTTCCAAGACTTCCTGCTGCCTTACAAAGCCACAACAAAAGAAGTTGTATTGATTCACCTCATCCTGAATATAAGAAAATTAAAGGCTTCTTTTAAAAGCCACTTCCAACTGCTAGATACATGATAAAAATAAACCAAAGTTATTTTTCTAAGCTTTATCCTCAAGAGATAAAAAGAGAAACAATTAAGGTACTTGATATGACACATAAGCAAGCAGATATGGCTCCTGATCATGGCCCCAACCCTCCAACCAAGATTAAACAAAATACGTTCTAACTGAGCAGCACTGGATATTTTTTTCCCCTGGGGCTTATCTGGATTTTTAAATTACAATAGCCTTATAGTTCCTTCAACAGCTATAGGACATTCTGGCTGTACTGTAAAACACAAGTGAAATGCAAATCTTGAGTATCAATATAAGTAAATAATACACCCAGATAGATTATTCTGAAGTAAAACTGAGCCAAAACAACAGTGGCCTACTTACAAAATTAGTTTTTAATAACTTAATACAGTGCAAAACCCTAAAATACATTGATAGCTCAGTTACTCTGAAGAAAAATCTAACTAATACAGTATTTGCTCTCTCATGTAAAGGCTTAGCAGTATATGGGTAAATCAAGGGCTGGATGTCCCTGCTATGCGAGAGATCCCAGCAGTACGAGGTGCTTGTTCTCCATGCAGAGATAACCCTTTCAAAGATGTACTTTGGCCCAAAGGAACAGGATCCTACAGAATTTAATCAGCACATATTAAGTGAAAGCCCACAGGCCAGAGTTAGAACAGAGATTCTGTATCACGAGCCAAACACATTAAAAGAAAACTGCAGTCAACTATTATACTACAGTAGCTTAGCCAAGGAAACCTGGGATTTTTCCACTCCTATCAATTTCTTTAGGATCTGGTGTCTTTCCCTGCACTCTCCTGTCCTTATCCCAGAGCATAAGCAGTGCTTGGAATTTCCCACAGAAAAAAAACCAAAACAATTGCACTGACCCTCTCTTTAGGCTCCACATGTTGCAACGAGGAATGTGCAAACCACCTTCATCCCATTTCTCAAACACTGATGAGTTTATTTCTGATGCAGAGCTTTAGAAGGAGATGTTTTAAAACCCTGCAAGCAAGCAGTACTTTCAGAGTCCATTTAAGCAAAAAGAGCTACAAGGCCCACTCCTGAGTAGCATGTTGTCCTTGGTTTTGTCTCTCCTTTCTTTAAGAGCCCCAGAGGTTTGTATCACACATACACACAGGGAGAGTATGCTGTGTCCAGGACTGGGATTGTGTAGTGAGTAAAGGATACTTCAGATCATTCCCAAATATGCTTCAAGGCCCTTTGTACCTTCTTCCTTCCTGCCCCCATACACTAAATAAAACTTTTCATTACTTGCTTTCCTCGAGATCGTGCAAAGGCTCAGCTATCAGTCTGACGACTTCGGATTCAGTTTTACAAGTGTAACACTACGTGTGTTTGATACAACTAGGTTGAACACTTCCTATTGCCATTAAGACTTCTTCCTTAGTCTGTGGCCAATTTTGTCCATGCAGTCCATTTTCTCAAGCTAGGCCAAAGCCTGCACTACAAGACTGAAGTTCTGTGGTAGGTGAACCCAGATTTCATTCCTCCCAGCCAGGTGCCTTGCCCCCAAGAGGATCTTTTTTTTTGTTTGTTCATTTGTTTCCCTAGTCAACATTGAAAATACCTAAGGCTAAAGGAGAAAGTTGCTGCCCCACTAGCTTTGTTACATTGTTTTCCCTTTTCAGTGGTTTCTCCACAAACCCACGGTTTAGAAGTGAAGATGTCAGAAGGAAGAATGTAGCATGCAGTGACACTCTTATGTCTTCCTCCTGGAAAGATGGGGTAGTGGGGCAAACATCAGAAAAGTTTTACTAAAGATACAGCAATAAACTTGTATTTCCATTTCCAAAGACATCCTCGGTGAAAAAGTGATCTATTGATATGAGCTACGTGGCTCATATGTTTGCTTAAAACCCAACACAGTCCAACAATAATGGGTGAGGAAGACAGACTGTAAACACATCAACGGTAGCAGCACATCATATAAGGGCTCCCATAATTCCCAAGCATGTTTTCAAACAAAAGCTAATGGCTATAAAAATCCCCAACCAACCGAAAAACCAAACCCAATCCAAATCCCACCTTCTAGACTCAAACTTGCATTTATAGTTCAGTGACAAAGCCATGCAGGCATACAAGGAGACACGGAGTTTCTAATCACATACACATGACACTAATGCCAAACGTGAAACATAGGCATGGATACAGCTGGCTGTTCTTACTAATTCACCTTTAAAAGGATCATTCACAGTAAGACAAGATATTCCAGCTGACCAGCAGCTCTTCAGCCAAGACCATCTTTTAATCCCAGGTCAAAGGGCAACATGTCAGAAGGGACACGAGGATGTTCCTTAGGAGGAGTTTAACCTACTGCAACTATGACAACCTCAGGCATAGCATATTTAAACAGAAGCCGGACACAAAAATGAGGCTTATATTACCCGTTGCAAAATGGACACCCTCTTTGACAAAGGTGCCAATTTTCTCCAGTAGTGATCAGAACAACCCAGACTGCCATTCAGGAGGTGGGGAAGCACCTTGCCCTAATTGTCATGCATGGTCTGGGACTATCAGGATATTTACATCAACAGCTGTACAGTTTTCAGTGTGGCGTAATTCAGCCTAAATAGTTATCCCTTATTTCTATGTATTCCCAGGAGAGCAGCCAATTTAGATTGGTAGAGAGATAGGAATGTGTCACTGGGGATAGAAAGCTAGCAGGCTGTTCCCAATTTCATCATGCTGCAGAAGGGAAATTGGAAAGGAAGCCTGTTTCAGACAGTGAACAAATCTGAAGATATCAAAAGTAACCAGATGGAAATGCATGGAGGAGTTTATTTATATATAAACCAACTTTGCAAGGTTGAAAGCATTTTTTTGTGAAATAAGTACTTGCCTAAAAATACTTGATCTTTGGCTGCTTACAATAAACTCTAAGAAAAAGGAGCAGAGAACATCTCCTTACATCTTCACAAGAACACTTAAACCAAACCTATAAAGCTAGGTATCACAGTTTCAGTGGAGTTTATCCCATTTCTGACCTTCACTTATTCCAGAAAAGTGCACTGCTAGAGAATTCCTGGAGAACTAGACATGCACATGCAAGAGAACTGTAAATATAAACAAGACATAAATCCTGAGCAGCAGTTGACACTTTTGGCACTGCTGAATCTGTAGCAGAAGTGGCCTTTAGACTTCTTTACTCAGAATTTGATATTTTGTTTTCACTATATCTAAATAAATCCTACTACTAATCAGTACTAAATACTTCCTGAAAAAATCTATCAAAGTTCATATAAACTCTATATTGGTTTTTTTAAGTAGGCTTACTTACCAGCACTTACATTTAGGATGACTTCCTACAGAAAGGCTATGCTTTCAGTTTGTAAAGTTCAGAAGTCCTACTGTTTGTGCAGGATGTTAACTTCACCCTGAAGTTAAGAAAATTCCAGCCAAAGTTTCACAAGCTTGGGAGGAAAGTGTTTTTTGCCTACACTAAGTTGCACGTGCTAGCACCAATACCACAGCATAGACATTTTGACCACACCAAAAGAAAAAAAAGTTCTGTCTTGTTTATAACAGGGATAAGTATAGGGGGAGGACAATGACAGTATGGGAAGTGGGTCAAGAAAAGCTGCTTCTGTGCAGGCAACGATGATCAGTTGCACTTGATTCAAAAGTCGGAGTTCAGTACCACAGCCTGTTTTATTCCAGAGGTGGCAAGACTCCACTACTAGATCCAAAGAGCACACAAGAAAAGCTTCCTAATTTTAATACAAGACAGAATTCACCAGGCAAGAGCAAGCGGTAGGCACTGTCACTTGGTATCAGTGGTGAGAGGTGGAGAGATGCAGAAGTAGGGGAAAGTAAAAGCCTAAAATAAACCACTAGCAGGGAAGTAGAAAAAGATCAAAGAACCCAGAACTGAGACCAAAGAGAAGGGGAGTGGCAAGATGCAGACAACATACAACAGATGATGAACTGAAAAGCATCAACGCCAAACTGTTTATCATCTCATTATCCCCCAAAAAGTACACAAAAAATGAACTAGAGTGCACAGAAAACACACACTACAGAAAAAGAACTACTGTTCTTACAGCAGGATTGAAATAATGGTTGAAGCTATATAGAACCACATGCTGAATGGAAAACTTTCTCCAGGTTATGTAGAATAAAAGGCACCTACTTTCAGATAAGAACTAGAGTGCCTGATATTGAGATGTGAGGTTGCTCTGAACTAAGACAGCTCAAGAGTCTCTGCACTTATAAAACAGGCAGCTGACAACCTGACATAACACACAGATAATTAAAAATCGACTCTATTGAAGAGCTATTCGTTCTGCTGGTGCCAGCTACTCTCTGCACTAAATGAGGGAGCCTGTGGGGAAAGAAAAAAAAGTCCAATAGCATATTGGATACAGCATGCAGCACAAATATAAAAACTGCACAGGGAACCTTATTACAGAACTATTTTCAACACTGATAATATCAAGACATCTAAAAGCAAAACCCCAGAACACAGCTATTTCTCTGCATGAATTAAATGTAAAAATCTACAGGGTTTTTTGCAGTGAGAAGAGCTATAGGTTTTGAACAAAATTTTAAACAGACATCAATTTATTTGCTAGTTCCATTAGCCACTATTCGTTACCAATTGGAAAAGCATTGCCAGGAAATAAGGCAGAAATGCTGTCAAAGTAGCTTGATGCGTCCATGCATTTATTTGCTATGCAGCCCAATAGAGTTCAGCAACAATTGGCTTAGAATACCATACTGAAGCAGCACATTTTTTTGTGTGTGTGGGGGGGAACCAAACCAAAAACCAATCAATATTTATACACCATGCTTATTTTGTGGATTCTATCACATAAACTCCAAAGATTCCTTTACTTCTTTCTGGGGACATGAAGCTTAGAACTGCATAACCTTACTCTGGTGAGCAGCTTGACATTTTTGCCCTTCCATTTTACCATTTGAAAACAAAATCAGACCAGCATTTATCAGTTTAATTAGTAACACGCTTGACTTTTCCTACTTGAATTTCTTTACATGAGCAGTTTCTGGCAGACAGGGAGCAAAAACATTTACTTACCCTTTCCCCATGACCAAGAGACTTAAACAGAAGTGAACCCACGTCTGCAAATTTACTTTGATGCTCAAATTTCTTAACCCATTAGACTGAAGTAAAAAATTATAGTTTACGAAGTTTTCTTTCCCAATCGAGTTTGCAAACGTTTAACAAAACCCCCTCACCTCAGCAATTCTGACAACTTTTTTTTTTTTTACCTTCCTAAGCAATAACTGCAGTTTATACAAAAAGGCAACGAAACTGCATGTATTTTGCACAAAAGCTGGCAGTCATCCCTATACCATTTACCTCACTTAAGAGAATATATAAAACAGAAAATAGAGCAATTATTATTTTTTTTTATTCCCTGACCTTCACAGAGATCAGAACAATGCCTATAAATCTTACCTATGGTTAAATTATAAAAAAATATGTTTCAGGAACAGTTTAAAATAGGTACAATTCATCTGATGTTGTATAATTGCGACAGAATGTACAAGGCTGTACTTAGACACGAGTTGAACAGATTCAGTAAGACATCTATTACACAACTGAAAAAACAAAGAATCTCAGTATTTTAAAATCTAGCCATTACATACTAAATAAAAATAAAGACAGTAATGCTACAGAAAGAGAGATATATTGGATCACCCAGAACTCTGGTAGTTCTATCAAAATACAGATACCAATGAAATAATTCTGCCAACTGGTAAAAGACACTATTAATGTCACATGTAAACTAAGGACTGTGTTCTGGTACTCAAAAATGTGCATCAAATTCTAGTACTAGTCTTTCATATGAAAGCACATTTTTTAAAAAAACAAAGTTACCTAAGTAGTTATACTATGAGCAATATATGAAATCCTGTTGGTGTACAGCAGAAAATAACAATGCTGACAATAGCTAGCATGCAGCAGATAGGACAGTCAAAAAAGTGCAATATTTTTTAAAGAATGAAAGGAAGTGTTGTAGGATTAGTAAAGTATCTAGTATTTAAGAAATATTTGTACATTTATGTTTTTCATTTTAGCATACTTTCCCTAATTGATGCTATTTGCTGACAAGTCACTCAGATATGCTGTTGTACTTGCTCAAATTTATATCTCCACATAGTTAGAAACACCTCCACATACTTACTACATGAAGCATTTGCACCAATACACTTATAAATGCAGCTTTCAATGTAACATGTTCTAATTCATATAATCCATTTTATTTTTACATTTGTACCTGAGACATCAGGAAGCAACACTACACAAATAACAATGGTATTCAAAAGAGTCAAAACTAACAAGATTAAACTATAAAAGTGCTTAACCCATGAAGCACGCTGCTTGCCAGACAGCCAATAGAGGAATATACAGACCTAAAGTTGACAGTGACTTCTATTTTATGGTTCCCTGTATATATTTTGGAAGGTTAGTCACCAAAAGTTGCATTCAGCTCCCAATACAGGGGATAATACTTCCACCAAGACCGCCAGAAGATCTATTTGCTATACAGCTCAGTTTTTTTAGACCAAAGCTTCCACAATTACTACTTTTTCTTGTCAATTGATAGTTAAGCTACTTTAGATTTTTTTTAAGCCAGAATGTACGCTAGCTTCAAGTTTAAAAATGTTTACATATATTCATACATATGTATAAAATACTAAAACCTTAACAATAGAGCCCTATAAAGTGAGGTTCACTGTTTCCGCACTTAACTTGCCACCACTTAGACTGTGAATCATTGCAATCATATTGGAGTGTTTGTTCAATTCTTCCTTCTGTAGTTTTACAAGTGCTTCTTTTTCTTCCAAGCGTCCTTCTAACTGAGATTTTTGAACTTCCAGAGAAGATGCCTGGAGAAACAAACAAAACGTTATAATTTCCTCCATTACCAACTGAAAAACATAGACAATACAGTGAGAGTTGAGTAGCCTGGTGGTGAATTTAAAAAAGCAATTTTAAAAAGTACAGTTTTAAAATTACAACCTTGTTTCAGAAATATCTTTCTCAGCTATACATTTGGTGCGCATGAATGATTACAGCTACTGCCATGCTTCGGAACGTTAGATACCACAGGAAAGCACCAACCCCCATGTTATCATTGTCCTATTTAAGCAGAAGTGTTCGTAGTTAAGCCATTCACGTTTCATTTCAAGCACCACACCTGTAAATATTTACCAGGAACAATGGAAATACTTGCTATATGTTGGATAATACTGCCTGGAGAGATTAGACTTTGCTTCTGGGGAATGGAAATACAACAAAAGCTTTGCAAGAGTGCATACTTTGCAATCGCCGACCAGTTTATATGTAAAATTAATCTCTGCCTCTTGAGTTTACAGGCAAGGACATATAGGATGCACTGAATTTCTCGGGATTTTGTTTTGGTTTTGAAACATTACCTGGTTAACTTGATATAGCCAAACTTGTTTCTGTTTTGAAAAAAATACATTGTTTTTCTTAGAGATAAAAATAGGTACTCTATTAAAATTTCAAAGATCAAAAAAATCAACCAGATGTATTTTTGGTGCATACATATGTAGCATATGTACCTTAATTCAGGACACAAGAAAGAGGAGAAAGTAAGCCAATCCACATTTTACAGTACTCAAAACTACTGAAGATGAGTGTGCTACATTCTCTTTTTCAATACTGCTCTACAGTTGTTGAGTTTGTTGGTTTTTTGTTTTGTTTTTGGTTGGTTTTTTTTGTTTTTGTCCCCCCCCCCCCAAACATTATGTAATCACACACCATACCTCATAGAGCCTCATTAGAACCGGACCCTGACTTCTTTTCTCTTAAATTCAAGCTCAGCTACTCAAAATTCAAAAGTTACACAATTAAAGCTGAGAGAATTTATTCTTGTCTACTACATAGACTGCTCTAGTTTCTTTAGCCACTTTACCACTGAAATATTGATTTACCAACCCTATCATTTATACAGATATCTAAAATTCCAGTCCCTAGAAAGCAGATGCAAATAATTCCTTACCTTGATACTCAGTTCCTTCCTTGCTTGTTCTGTTTTACTTAATTCTTTTCTAAGAATATCTATAGTTTGTTCCATATCTGTTTTTTCTTTCTGCTGAGCTTTCAGTTTTTCTTCCAGAACTTTTATTTTCTGTTGCAAGGCTTAAAAAAATGAACACATTAAAAATGAGTTACCAAACTTAGAAGACATACTGCATTGCCTGGGAAACAAGGGGTTTTTTGGGGTGTTCTTTTAAAATTTTTTATACTCAACATGGCTGCTAGTATTTGAATTACTGAGTAGTGCCATCTACTGCAATGTTTTAGCAGTTGCTTCCAGTTATTTGCAGAACGGCTAAATTAAGCTATTGTAATTGGCAGTTCCTACAGAATATAGTTCTAATGGACATGCTGTAAAAAGACCCTCAAGAGACATATGATGCTGTGCAGACATTCAGCGAGGTCCGTATAGTCTGGGAAATCACATTTATGCATCCTTTAAAAAAAAAATCTGTATTTGTTCCATTCAACTGTTAAATTACGTATCCCTATGTAGTAAGATATACCCGCTTATCTAAAGCACATAACATCTAGTTAATCCAGTTAGTTATCTAGGTTCAGTGACCTTTAGGTAAGTGACTTACTTGCTATTTTGCCATCTCTCTCCTGTAGTTGTTGCTGTAATTCTTTTCTGTGATCTTCAGTTTCTACCAACTGTGCAGCAGTCCTAAAATTGCAGAGGAATAAATTTTAATGATCAAAGTGAGATATGTCACCATTTTTTTGTCCTAAGAAGCTAGAATGATTTTTATGCCATTTCCAGTTGCTGTCAGGAGCTTCAAATCAACAAACCTATGAATTTGCAGGGTGTGAATACAGACAGATTTTATTTCCTTTTCCCCCACCATGAGACAGTCATTCTGTGAAGCTAATCTGGTTTTTTCCATTACTAGCTAGCCTAATTTCTAAGGCATATTCTACCCGCCACTTGCCTGGCATAGATGGCATCTACTGTCACTCTTATTTACTTGTTTATCCACCTGCTAACTGCCAGTTTCTAAGCTGAAGCCTCTAGCAAGAAATGGGAGGACCCTATTTCCATGGTCTCTGTTTTATTTGTTCAAGAATATCTATATAATAACTGCTCCCCAACCCTCCTTTAAAAAGGGGCAGCTTTCATCAGAATATCTCCTCAATTACACTGAGCTGCATATTTCACCAGTGAAAGTAAGCATCCAAATTTATTCAGTAGCAAACTAATGTATCGGTATGAAGATTTTTCCATTTGAATCAGAACTCAAGGCAGTGATTTGGACTGCTCTGATTACTGACAAGGCAAGAGCCCAGAAGGATGAAGTGAACTTTGCAAGCAAAACCAAGAATAGCATTTTACTTCTAAACTGAATATAAGGCCTGCCTATGAGCATATTTCAAAGATATCTTCTGCAAAATTAAGTATTAAATTAAATTTCTCAAATAGAAGCCCTATTCCCTTAGTTACATTGGTGAAAGGTACATCAGAGATCTATTTTAAGCCATCAGAAAGGAAAAAAAAATTAGTCCTCAAGAAGACATAAGTAATGCTCTTTTTATGGTTGAGGAACGAAGCTTTATACCACAGACAGAATACCAACCATCACTATTTCTAACACAATTTTTAAGTGTATCAGTTTAGCAGGGTTGGGTTTTTTTCCGGATCTGATAACATTACAGGGAAATCTTGAAGGCTAAAAGGGAATACATGAAAACCTTTGGGTGATAACAGCATTTAGGAATTCAACAACAACCAAAAAGACACCTCCTCATGCCCCCAGATGCACCCAGGAATGGGGCTGTCTTCATTACCCTTTTTAATTCCTACTGTTGCTGAAGTCTGTGGGTATTCCTCCCTGCCCCCAGCCAACAGAGGAGCAAACAAACCACCAAAGTCACTACTATGAATTTTCATCTAACATACACATATAAAGCAACCCTGAAGTATCTTTTGCTTCCTCAAACTCCACTCCTCAGATGTTACTTAAAGCACAATAGAAAAATTGAGACTAAAGTACTATTTAGTTCTACTGTTTATCGTTAATTTGCTTTATGACTGAATTGAACTTACCTGTCAATCTGCTGCTTAAGTGATTCATTTAGTTTCTTCATTGCTTCCATTTGTTTATTTAGTGAATTGCATGTAATCTGTAGATCTTTATATTGTCTTTCAGTTGTTTCATACCTACAAATTAATTAGGGAGTTATAGCTGAAGAGTAGAACTACATTTGAAGAGCTTTTACTTTAATAGTTTGCCAAATAAAAATACTTGACATCATCTGTGCAATCATCCCACTTGAGCTAAAAGCAAGGTGTTTTGCGGAGGCAGAGGTTGCTTGAAGATTTTTTTTGCTGGTAGTTTGTTGTTTGTTTGGGTGTTTTGTTTTACATTAATATACTTGGAGGAAGAAAAAAAAAAAAAACAAAACCAAACTAAGCTTCAGTGACTTCCTTACATATCCTTAATTATTAATGATCAGGAAGCAACCTTCCTCCAGTAGAAAACTCTTAGGAACTGGCAAAACATACAGATGCCTTTAGAAGTTTGACATACATACACTGTTATAAATTAGCTATTTGCAGTCATCTTTTAACGGACTCTTTGAGTCAGTCTATGACCTCCAGTTGTCTGGTGATACTCTAAACTAAACATACTGAAGACAATACAATGTGCAATTAAAACAAGTTTATGTGGCAGATCTCATGCTCCAAGCATGTTTTCCCACTTTCCTACCAAAAGGAAAATTCTCTCCCTGATGTCAGTTATCTGATTGCTTTCAAGGAACAGTACATTTACAAGTGTGCAGATTGTTTAGAAAGCAAATTTTTGCTTTATAAACATTGTAAGGACTGGAAAGTTGTTTTATTCCTACTTTGGAGAATTCACAACGATTATATACTAGATTGAGGCTGTTTTATTTCACATAAATTAGTTTAATACGTGTTCAAAGTCTATGGCTGCATACAATTCAAGCAAAAAATAGGCACTTCCACAGTGATCATACTAGATACTTATTCAAGAAATCTCATAATGGACAAAAGTTTTATACATTTTTCCTCCCTCCATGACTCCCTTATAGGCAAAGATATGCCTTCAAAATTGTCTAATATAATGTCTGCTCCCATTATTAAGCAAGAAACTTGCTCTCTGCTTTATCAGCTTCTTTGCCTTACTGACACCTAGTGACAAGACCAAGCCATAGAAGTTGAAAAGCCAAAGCTCTTTTAAGCCTTTATTCTTACAAAGCATATTCTATTTTCGTAAATAGTTTCAATCCTTATGTACTTTTTGTGCCTCACATGTCCTTTTTCAGCTCAGGATCCTAAAGAAATAATGTTCATAAATAATTTGGGACACATATGGTGCCTCCTTCCTCCTTACTTACCTAATTTCAGTCAAATTTGCTACAGAAGTGATCAAAGATGCAAGCTCCTACCTTATGCAGACACACTGTACTGGGTGCTTCTCCAGACTATTTATAGCATGTCGTCAAGACAGCATAGAAGATCAAAGAAAAAAGCCGAGAGTATGGTATAATACTAATAGAAACTAAGCATTGTTAATTCTGTTTCTTA
Organism: Pterocles gutturalis; assembly: GCF_000699245.1. NCBI lineage: Eukaryota > Metazoa > Chordata > Aves > Pterocliformes > Pteroclidae > Pterocles > Pterocles gutturalis. The sequence goes on along the minus strand of NW_010133715.1, from coordinate 12,203 downwards.
GAGAACAATGCTCCCTTTTACACAAAGTTCCTGCTATTTCCTGAACTGAACCTTCAACATCTACAACTTTAGTTCTCACTCCATTTAACATATGAACTTGCCAAATGAGTTAACAGGAATATATAAGAAAAAAAACTTTTTTTCACTTGAAAACATGAAGGAGCATGTAATGTTGCCCTTCTAATGTGCTTAAGGCAGTAAAGGGCTTCATCACTCTTTGAATATGAAGTATTTACTTAGAGATATTACATGCCTTACCTCTGAAGAAGATCGACAGAGGATTTTTTCAGTGTTTCATGTTCTTCAGCAACTGTTTGTAATTTCCTGTTGTGTTGAAAGAGCTGTTCAATATCAGTCTGTGCTCTTTCAGATTCTACCTGCTGAGCTTTCAGCAAATCATTAAGTTCTTCATTTTTTCGTTCTGCATCCTTCAACATAGCAGCAAGAGTTCTTGCCTTTGAATAGAAAGACACCCCCCACCAAAAAAAACCCACCACATTTACAAGCAATTCTGTTTCACAAGTCACTTTGTAACATGCATATTTGAGGCCCTGGATCTAACACTAAAATGCCATAAACTACATTAAGAAATGTACTTATCTCACCCAACGGTAAGTACAAATTGATTTGTTCACTCTGAATTCCTTTTTCCTTACTCTTGTAGACAGTGTGGGGGGGAGAGAAGAAAAAAGTAAACGATTATACATTTAGCTATGGATTTAGTAATCTGCAGCCCAATCTTTATTATAACCTCTAAAGAATAGAAACTATTCTGAGCTTTCAATGCATACCTCAAGTACTTAACCCATGGAAGCAAGCTTTATGTGAAAGCTCATCTTTAAGAAGTGACTAAAAGGCACAAACAGGGAACAGTTCTTCACATACCAGCAAATTCTATACAGAATTCTAGTAAGTGGCTTTACTCATTTTCAAGATTAATAACATTAAATTAACACTAATGGTTAACAAATGATAATCAGTAGAGTAGGGTAGTTTTGTTGACTTCCTACAGGGGAAAGGATATTAAAGAAAACTGTTCCAAAGAACAATGCAAAGGAAAATGGGATATTTATGATGAAAAAGACTGCTCTAATTTCAAGCACAGCTTACAGTTAAGCAGTATAAAGTTTCCACACATGCAATCATGGTTAAAGCTACCCAGCCAATTATTACTCAGCCCCACCCCAGTCCCAGAAGGAAGCTCCTGCTTCTTACCTCAGATTCAGCCTGGGCTCTCTGACATCGGTACTGAGCCATCAGCCTATCAGCCTGAGCCAGAGCTAGTGCTTTTGCTTCCAAAAGGTCTTGCAGCCTAGTTTCTTTAGACTGTACATAGGAAGAACATTTTTCATTAACATTTTCTGAATGTACAGACAGCAATGTACCCATACACATTAGGTTGTACTCACTGCTAATGCCGACAGCTTCTGCTCATAGACATCCATTATGTCAGATATCCTCATATCAGTGATTGGCTCCTTCATCTGTGGGAATGTTTTCCAATTACTGCTACTGTAAATTTGTATTTACTTAGACAGGTAACATGTGCCTAAAGATCTCAGTAGTTTTGTGAGCTCCACCTGTCCAGCTGTCCTGACTTTTTAAGTTCTTCCTTTTATACCTGAGACTGTCTGCTCAAAAGCATACACCTGACTTTTGCAGAAAGTTTGTGAATAATTGAACTATTTAGTCTGAACAGGATTCATGTGCATAAGACTATCATTCCAGCACTATGAAAAGAAAATATCACCACTCTAAAGTGGTTCCCCTTGGTCTGATCTTTGTTGGAGAATTAGCAATCCCCTCATAGGACACCTAAAGTAATTTGCCCTAATATTAAGAGCACGAAATGCACATGGCTAAAAATTCTTGGTCATACTCCATGGCCTTCTCAACGTACAGATTAACAGAAAAGGCCCAGGAAAGTTGTTCTGAAAGGATACTATTCAGAACAGAATTTACTATGTTAACCCACTGACTTACTAGAGGAAATTAATTTACCATATATGGCACAACAAGTCCTAAGTGTTTATTTGCAGATGACACCAAGCTGAGTGGTGTGGTTGACACACCTGAGGGACCAGATGCCATTCAGAGTGACCCTGACAGGCTTGAGAGGTGGGCCCATGTGAACCTCATGAGGTTCAACAAGGCCAAGTGCAAGGTCCTGCATGTGGGTCAGGGCAAACCCTGGTATCAACACAGGCTGGGGGATGAAGGGATTAAAAGCAGCCCTGTCAAGAAGGACTTGGGGTTACTGGTGGATGAAAAGCTGGACATGACCCAGCAACACGTGCTCGCAGCCCAGAAAGCCAACCACATCCTGGGCTGCATCAAAAGAAGTGTGACCAGCAGGTTGAGGGAAGAGATTCTCCTCCTCTGCTTCGCTCTCTTGAGACCCCACCTGGAGTACTGCATCCAGCTCTGGAGTCCTCAGCACAGAAAAGACATGGACCTGTTGGAGTGGGTCCAGAGGAGGGCCATGAAGATGATCAGAGGGCTGGAGCACCTCCGATGTGAGGACAGGCTGAGAGAACTTTCAGCCTGGAAAGAGAAGGCTCCAGGGAGACTTTATTGTGCCCTTTCAATACTTGAAGGGGGCTTATAAGAAAGATGGAGACAGACCTTTTAGTAGGGCCTGTAGCAATAGGACAATGAACTATTGTCAAATGAAAGATGGTAGACACAGACTAGTTACAAGGAAGAAATGTTTTTACAATGAGGGTGCTGAAACACTGGAACAGGTTGCCCAGAGAGGTGTTAGATGCCCCATCCCTGAAAACATTCAAGGCCAGGTTAAATGGTGCTCTGTGCAACCTGATCTAGTTTGAAGATGTCCCTGCTCATTACAAGGGGGTTGGCCTAGATGACCTTTACAGGTCCCTTCCAACCTAAACTATTCTGTGAATAAAATACATACATGAGTCAAGTGACAATGTTACTTGGTTATTTCAGGAGATTTTTTTCTTAGGCAGTGCTACTATAACAGCAGTTTTCAGCAGCTGTTCATATATGCTGATGCACGACCAAGTGCAAGCTCTCCCAGCTGTTCATAAAATGAACACCTACTGAAAAGCTACCATCTCTACCATTATGTCAGAATTTTTTTGTATATTAACAGTAGCTCCCACATACCTCCAGTTTATTTTTCTGCCTGTGAACTTGTCATCTCTATGTCCTTTTAGATATTACTACTATAAGAAAAGCTTCTGTAAGTTCCATTCACACTCTCTGTACAGTAATACTACTAGAAGTGTTTTCCCTATTATGTTTTTACATACATTTGAGCTTCATGCAACATTATTTTAAGTGAATGTGCATATTGATTTTTAAAGGAAAGATCTACCAATCAGAAGGTCTAAGAAAAGATTCGCTCAACAGTTCAACAACTTTCTCCCTTCAAAAACTGAAGCAGCCTTACAGGTTGTCACAGTAGTGGAAGTTGCTGCACTAGTGCTGTTAGGCACCTGTGGCTGCTTTACATTAATATATACACAGCAGTGTACCTACAGACTCATGTGCAGTCCTGAAAAGGATGATCAATAGGAGCATTCAGTGGCAGAGTACAAAGTAAGCCAGAGAAGACTCACTTGACCTTTTTCACTATTATTCTAGCAGCTGACTGGAACTGGTAGCTTGCTGAGTTTCATTCTTATCAGTTACAACAAAGAGAGGAGGGTTGCAAAGCTAAGGCTGGAGGCAATGCCACTAATACAGATATCAAGCCGTTATCAGGCATTCTCTTCATTTTCCCAATTTGCATACTGTTCTTGTAAGCCAAAAGAAAATAGAAGCAACAATCCATCACTCACTCTGAAGCAGCTACAAAGCAACTAACTTGCTTTGAACAGAAAAGAGGAAATATATTCAGTGCCTGACAATATGGCCTGCAAAGAAGCACAGTGTATGTGGTGCCTGTTTGAGTGTCTCATTCACAATGTATGTTGCTGCAGATGGAAGCAAAAACTTTTTTCTGATGTAATAATAGTGCTTTTCCAAGAAGGCCACAAAAACTGAACTGCAAATGCTAAAGAGTCCGCTACAGGCAAGAAAAGGAAAACGTTCGTAAGCCTGCTTAGGCATATAGGAGATGCACCATACTCTTACAAAGCTGCATATCATCTCTATTTTATCACAGACTATTTCTTAGGAAGAAGGGGGAGGAGGCTCCTTTAACAGCACAGTCTAGGCAGTTGAGACTATATCTGACACCTGCCTCCACATCTGATAGCTAGAAGAGTGTGGGCAACCCCACTGGAGAAAGGGATCCCAATAAGGAGGACCAGCTTCTGATGTAGCACAAAGAACCACCTTTGAATTCTGCTAAAGTGCGTAATAAAAGGAGCACATTCTATATAGGTAGGAATCTAAACAACTCAATTGATACATGCACTATAGCCTGACACTTGGATCTTGATTTCTTTTCCCCACAGTAGAAGTATCAAATATTTAACAACGGTGCACCAATTCAACTAACCTCTAGTCCAGAATGAAGTTTTTGTATTAAATCCTGAATATTTGAAGTTGTGGATTCATCACTTGAAGGACAGGATGAAGAACACCTCACTGAAGCAAAGCTGGTCACAGATGACTGCATTTGGATTCTTTTCGATGCGTGCTCCATTTCTTGTTGTCTGTAAGCATTATTTGCCGCAATGCTTTCACCAAGCCTGCATAAACATAAAGGCTATTAATGAAACAACCTGCTACAAATATTGTTGCAAGGATTGATGATGAAAACAATTTCATAATATAATTAACTTCTTTTTCATTTAAAACAGACTATGGGGAACAGTTACATTTGCATTATCACACAACATTAAGATGTACTATCACACATGCCCAAACTGTCCAGAGATACAGAAAGTAAGAAGAAAAAAAAAAAAAAAAGTCTGCCATGGCTAGCCTTTAGAAACAAATGCAGTATCTTTCCAGACAGGACATGGTGTTCAGCTCTTCTTGAGCAGAACAGATCAGATCATCTGTCTCTTACTGGCTTGAGAAACACGTTACTTCATGTCTTTATTCAACTTAACTAGGCCACTGTTTATAAGTAGGAAGACTGAGAAAGCATTTAGTAAGGATTTTTTTTTTTTAGGCATAAAAATAAGATTGAATCATGAGAAGAAAGAGTGCTACCAATAAACCTTAGTTTTTCCTTGTGTGCCATGCTATTTTACAATACTATCTTGAGTACAGCACCCTTCATTTCTTAAGTTTTAACCAAAATTTAAGTATGTTGATAAAAGTACAATCAGTTCAAATTTGTACAGGAAAGACAACGCAAAAGCTTATACATAAATAATTACAGTACTTACGTTCCAGTGTTTGTATGTAACCTGTGGTTGGTATTTTCAAGGCAGCTACTAATGACATATTTATTCCAAATCAGAGAGAATGAGAAGTCTAAAGAGCTGATTTTTGAGGCACCAGTCAAAAAGCTTTTCCTCTCAATAAATTCCTTAATTACTAAGTTATCCCAACTACTTCACTGAAGTGCTGTCTCAGTTACTTCCTAAGTGAACAGAGTCTATTTTTAACTTGCATTTATAGACATGCTATTTGGTTATTCCATTGTACAACTCCATGCATGTTGGATTGTACAGATCCTTCATTTTTACAGAGTATTTGTTCCTGGGCCATTATAAAAATGCTTCCTATATCCACAAAATCATGTGACCATAGAATAGTTGAGGTTCAAAGGGACCTCTAAAGATCATCTAGTTCAACTCTGCTGCTCTAAGCAGGTTGCCCAGGACTATTTCCAATAGTTTTGACTGTGCCAAAGGATGAAGACTCCACAATTTCTCTGGGCAGCCTTTTCCAGGGTTTGATTCCCCTTACAGTAAAAGTTTTTTTTTCTTATAGTTAAAGAAATCAAAAAGGTTGGGGTTTTTTTGGTTTTTTTTTTTTTTTTTTTTTTTTTTTTTAATTTCAAGTTTGTGCCTGTCTCTTGTCCTGTCAATGGATACCACTGAGAAGACTCTGGCTCCATCTTCTTTGTTCCTTTCCATCAGACATTTATACACATTGATAAGATCCCCCTAAAGTCTTCTCAAAATTAAACAATCCCAGTTCTCTGTCTCACCTTGTATGACACATGCTCATCCCTCAGACATCTTAATGGCCCTTCATTAGATTCACTCTAGTATGTTTGTATCTCTCTTGTACTCTGCTCAGACCTGGACACAGCACTCGAGACATGGTCTTGCCAGGGCTGAGCAGAGGGGAATGATCACCTCCTTCAACCTGCCGGCAACACTCTTCCTAATGTAGTCCAGGGTGCTATTGATCATCTTTGCCATTCTTGAAGACAGAAGTTACATTTGTTTTCTTCTAGTCCTCAGGAACCTCTCCCAGTCACCATGACTTTTCAAAGACAATCTGGAATGGCCTTGCAATGACATGAGCCAAATTCCTAAGCACTAATGGATGCATCCTATCAAGTCTCATGGACTTCTGTATATGTCAGGTTTACATGTTCCAGAATGTGATCCTCTACCACTCAGGGAAAGTCTGCCTTCCTCTGGACTTCCCACTGTTCTCAGGGACCTAGGATTCCCAAAGGTAAATCATACCAGTGAAGATCAAGGTGAACAAGGCATTGAGTACATCAACCTTTTCCATGTCCTTTGTCATCAGGTCTCCTGCCCCATTCAGCAGAAAGGCACACGTTTTTTGTGGTCTGTCTTTTGACGCTGATGTACTGGTAGAAGTCTTTCATGTTGCCTTTCACACATGCCACCAGTTTCAACTCCAGATGAGATCTGGCTTTTCTAACTCCATCCCTGTATACTTGGACGCTTTCTCTATATTCCGCCCAGGTCATCTGTCTCTGCCTGTGCCTCTTGTATACTTCCTTTTTATATCTGAATTTTGTCTGGAGCTCCTTGCAGGTCTCCTGCCATGTTTGTTCCATTTTCTGCTTGTTGAGATGGGATGGACCATTAAGGACTTGAAGAAAATTATCCTTTGGGGAGGAGGGTTGAAGGGGATGAGGCAGGAGGGAAAAGCAAAAAGAATAATCAACCAACCAGCTCTCCTTGCCCCTCTTCCCCCCAGAGCTGCATCCCATAGGATTCTTCCAAGCAGGTCATAAAAAAGAGGCCAAGATCTGCTCTCCTGAAGTTCAGGATTGTGATCCTATTTCTTGCCCTGTTTCTTCCTCTCAGAAACTTGAGCATCAACATCTCATGGTCACTGCAAACAAGGATGTCACTGACCTTCACATCCCCAAACAATTCTTCCTTGTCTAGTAGTAATCAGGTCCAGCAGAATGTCTTCTATCATGAGCTTCTCAATGCTCTGTGTTAGGAAGTGGTCATCAGTGTGCTCCAGAGATCTCCTGGATTGCTCATGCCCTACTGCATTACCTATCCAGCAAATATCAATGTGGTTAAAGTCTCCTACAAGGACCACAGCCTGTGAATGTGAGGCTTCTTTGAGTTGTTTCCTCTACTACTTCCTTCTGATCTGGCAGTCTGCAGCCACTACAACATTGCCCATTTTGGTCTGCCTGCTAATCTTTACTCAAACTCTCAGCTAGTTTGTCTGTCCCAGAGTTCCATGCATTCCCTCTGCTCTCTCATAAAAAGAGCAACTCTCCTTCCTCACCTTTCTGGTCCATCTTTCCTAAAGGTCCTGTATCCATCCATTGTAGCACTCCAGTCATGTAAGCCAATCACAGGCCTGTGATTCCACAGCCGTGTAACTGCACGCATTCTTCCAGTTTCTCCTGTTTCTTCCCAACGGTATGTGCCTTATTTGCAGGCATTTCAGAGGGGCATACCACCTTGTTGATTTCCCAGGAAGAGTATGAGGACTTTTCCCCCACAATACTGTCCCATAGGCAATCTCTTCCTTATGTGCATATTGGAGTGACCCGGCTTTAGCCCTGTTGTGTTGATTGTAAGGTTCTTCCTGTTCACATAAACCCAAAACCTTTGTTTAGCAACCCAGTCTACGACTTACTCACTTCATTGTTGGTCATCTTTTCCCCTCCCTTGTCACGTTTAGTTTAAAGTTCTCATCAGGTTGGCCAGTCCTTGATCCCCAGTCTCATGGTCATGGAAACCAAACCAGAACTGTTTCTGACACTGGCTGTACAACCAAGTGTTGACCTACAGAATCTGTCCACTCCTTCTCAAGGCCTTCCTCTCTCCCTGACAGAATTGAGGGGAACATCACCTGTGCCACCACAGCTTCCAGCCATCGCCATCATAGGAGTCTCCATTTCCCAACCTGATAGGCATAGGGTCTGTCTGCCCCTCCAGGGCAGTGCCTGGGGTCTCAGGCACTTGAAACTGCAAGCTGTTGAAGAAGGATCGGGTCAATCTCTTCCTCATCATCTCCAATACTCACAGGCTGCTGACCTCCCACAGCTCCTTTTCTTGGCACCACAGATCCTCAGCAACTGCACACCTCCTGCAGGCTAAAAGACCACCTCCTACTGCCCCAGCTTTAGTAGGAGGTCCCAAAAGCTCCCTGCAGCCCAAGACCTCCGGAGCGGCATACCTCTTCTGAAACTCTATTTGGGTTGGCGTTTCAGCTTTCAAAATATATTTTGTACCCATTTTGATGGTTTTACAAACATCCCTCTACTTAAACAACATGTCCCCTCTGCCCCACCCCCTATTTATCCCCTGAAGTCTACAGATAACTACATATATTGATATTATTGATATATAGCATTACTTGGTAATCATAAAACCAGCACTGATGTTTTCAGGATGAACGTAGTTTTAGATTATTACTGTGTTCTTATCACTAACCTATTTTTCAGTTATGACAGAAAAAAGTAAGATTTCCTAGAGAGTGGGAAGTCTTTTTATTTGTTTAGTTTTGTTTTTTAAAGTTCCTGTATATGCCACTATCTTCACAAGCTTTCTCAAAAACAACCAAAAAAACACAATGAGGCAATTTGGTTAGGTCACTTTCCTTTACTTTCCTCCCCCTTGTATAAGTAGTAATTCGGCCACTGTTCCAAGATAAGCTAGTTATGTTACACATCTTTTACTTGAGAAAAGCAGCTCAAATGCCAAACAGGCACCTAATCTGGAAGTCCTTTGAAACAGTTCCCATTTTTGTTTTTAAAAAGTTCTGCTAACAAAAAGAGAAGAAGTTTCAGATTGGTTTTCTAGATTGTAACGGCCGTGATACAATTTAAGGTTAGTTTTTCCCGATTTATTATATCTACAGAAATAATGACTCCATCAAACAGAGTTTCTCAATATTTTTTCCCCTACTTAAACCACCTTAAATACTACCTGAACTGCCATCTGCCTGTGTCTTATCCTATCCTGTTCTTTCTTGGAAGCTACTGCAAAAGGGTAAGCAAAGCTTTAGGAGCATGTTTGACAAAGTTCAGTAGAGAAAGAAATCTGACAGTCAGAATATTAAATGCACTCCAAGCAGAAAGTTTCAAGAACAACCTTCAGACAAGTGAACCCTGAGGGACAGAAGTCAGTCACTAGAATGCTCTCTAGGATCTGATGTTAACTGAATACTATCAGCATTTGAACCACTTCCTCTAGCCTCCAAGATCACTACTGTCAAGAGACTGTAGATAAAGAAGAAACAAGACAATTCTTCTAAAGTTTCCATCTCTGATGAACTCAAAGTAATATGCCAAGAAACATGAATCATTAAGCCTATAAAAATGTCAAAGCCTACCAGACTACCACAAAAATAAACTTACACTATGGCAGGAAAATCTGGTAAGGGTGCAGCCTCAAACAGTATTCCAAGTCCCACTTGGACTTGCTCTCTATGGTCTGATGTTAAAGCAAATGTCAAAGGCACAATCAAGCGTTGATCCTAAAAAAGAAACTACTTTGGTCAAAACATGATATAACAGTCAACAACAACAAAATCACCCATACGTCACAATATCAAGGCCTACGAGCACAGAAATGTTTTATTAAAAACTTAAGCTACCTTCTTAAAGTTTGCCCTTCCAAGTCCCTGAGCCTGAAGTCAATGGAAGAGAAGTGATTTTAAAAACAGTTTACACTTCGGAGTATTTAGAAACGTGTTTTCCCATTAAATCCAATGCAACAGGTAAAGAGACTATTTAATTCCTTTCATTTTTAAAGCCCTTGATTTCCATCATCAGGGGTCACAAGCTTAAGGTTTATAAGGATTTCCTGAGGATTGCGAAACTCTTATTGCTACCCACTAAATCACACAATTCCCATTTTTAAAAGAAAACCCTCCAAAACAGCAAGAAATGTTTGACTATCTAGATTACTTTTCCACTAAAGTAAATTGTTAAGGTACCATCTGACCAATAGTTACCAGAAACTGTTTTGACTACACAAAGTCACAAATTAGATGTATATATTTAATAATAACCAACCCCACAAATAATTATATGGTTGTGATAACTTTTTTCTAGCTTGCTACCTTTAAACTGCAGTCCTAATGCAGTCTTAAAAGGATAATTCTGAAGTTATTATCCAGGCAGCTGAAGTGTGATTTCATGTGCATTACTGAAATAAATGACTGGGGTAAAAGCAAACTGCTCTTATTTTAGAAGAATTAGCAATTAACCTTTAAGAATTGTGCCTAGGGGACTATACTTTCCTATAAGCTTTACAACTTATATGCAAAACATTCAGAACTAAAACTACTATAGTGCAATGACAATTCACAGAAATGCTTCATAAGACATTTTAAAATCATACCTGTAAAATTTTGTAGAAACTGACTTCCATACCAGGTACATCCTGCTTCAGTTTGCTCATAAGATCAAGTGTTTTCAAAATAATATCAGCAGCAAGTTTGCTTTTAAGCATACAAACACAGAAGTGAAGTGAGAGGGGCAAAAAAAAAGAAGGGAGAGCGAGATTTGTCAAATCAGTGTCGATAAATAAATCCAGTCAATTAAAAAAAAATAATAAATGTCTTCACAAAGAAATTAAATATGTCTAGCAAGTCAACAACACCAACACCAAGAGAGATCACTAAGTTCCTCGGACATGCTGCTGAGCCTCTCCAGCATGTCAAGGATGGCAACAGTGAAGACCAAAAAACCAGTTTCAAGTTTAAAGCGAGAAGGGTTTAATTGTAGGTCAAATTGTATTTTACTGATTTTTGGACATATAACTCCTAGTTATATCAACATTCATGTTAATGACACTGAGCTGCAGGAACGTATATTCCATTTTCAGTGCAATAATTCCCTCCCCCTCCCAATATGTGATATTTTTGAACTCCGGCTGCATAAAACCAAAGTGAAAAATTAGATGCCATGAGCAGTTCTGGTAAACTTCAATCTGGATAAGCTTGAACTACTGCATGAGGTTTAAGGTCATTGTTACACATAAGTGGATCTCCAGCTTATGTCAAAAACAGCATCTGAATGTTTAAGCTAGGTTTTAGCTATTGAACTGACCAGCAACATTACTTTCTAGTGCCACAAAAACACTGAGTTTGATTTAAAAATAGTATTGATTTACATGCATTTAAATGGTACTTTCAGCTACAACATACTTTCCATTAGAACAATAACTTAACTCTCATACATGTCTTGCTAAACTAGATTTTAGATTAATTTGTATGCTTACCAGATTTTAGAGTCCACTACTTTTATTCCAAAACCAGTATTAATCCCACTATATGTAAATTGGTGTTCTATTAGAGACGTGCATTGGCTGGCAGTCAGTACCTTCGAGGCATGCATTTTCAGTATGTCATCTCTACAGAGCAGTAGAGTTGAGTTAAGAATAAACTTAATATGCTTAGGTATTGGCGCAAAAGGGCAACATTTTCTAATAATAAAGGACACAAAAAAGTTAGTGTATCAAAGTACAAGAGCTTCCAAAAATGCTTTTAAAACCTAGCAAATAGCATGCAGCCACTCACTCACCCTTCTCTCCTTCCCCCCTCCCCGGAGTTGGGGGAAGAGAATTAAAGGAGTAAAGAGAAATGAAACTCGTAGGTTGAGATAAGAACAATTTAATAACTAAACTACAATAAAATTGAAAATAATAATTGTAATAATGATAATAATAATAGTAATAATAATATACAAATATACAAATGATTGATACACAGGGCAACAGCTCACTACCTGATGACCAAGGCCCAGCCCATTCCAGGCTAACAATCCTGAAAACGCAATCCCGGAAAAGAGATCAGAGAGATCGGAGGGAGAAAGAGATCACAGAATCGTAGAATGCCTGGGTTGAAAAGGACCTTAA
>NW_010133714.1:0-13848 GCF_000699245.1 Pterocles gutturalis | reverse complement strand
TGTGTCAAATGCTTTACTGAAATCAAGTACATGCCTTTTCAACCTCTTACACTGACCCATCTGTCCTGTAACATCCTTCTGTCGTGCTGTGTGAGGCAGTGTTGTTTTCCCACTCTGGTTTTGAGTAGGATTTGTTCAAGAGTGTCAAGGCAAGACGCTGCTGTCCCTGAATCACTTGCTGCTTTTTACTGTCTGTCCATTTGATGCTCCATTCAAAAAGATGGTTTACTCATCACTTTTTTTGTTATACATTTAATTTTTAATTAAGATTAAAAAATTGTAAATCCATTAACTTAAATAACTGACGGATTTTACCATAGTTAGTAAAGGGATACAAAGGGGTTTATTTGAGAAGGGGCATTTGTAGTAAGATGGATCCAAGCATTTGAAGGTGGTGTTTGATTGAAAGAACAGATCATTCCTAGACCTGGAAAATGAAAGATGTAACTCTTGGACATTGATGGGAGAAAGTTGTTACTCCTTCTTTAGTACTGCATAGGGCTTGTAAAGCTAACAACACATTTCCTCCACACCATTATGAGTCGGATGAGGAATTGAAATGTGACCACATTAAATATTATGGAGAAGGGACTTAAGTGGAAAATCTGTACAGCTGATAGGAATCCCTGGAGCAAGAGATTACATCCTGCCTCAACTCAGTGTTTTGTATATAGAATTTATATTTCCCTGTGTTTTTTAGTAAATTAAATCAGGGAGTTGTTTGCTTTATTTACTCAATGGTAAACTGGCTTGCTCCCTTTTCATTTTTTTTTTATTGCTGTCATTTATTATGAATGGTTCTCCAGTGCTAAATGAAGTGAAAGCATAATAAGTCTACACAAAATCTAGTTTGTTTACGCCTGCATCTACCAAGCAAGACTGTCTAGGGCTGCTTTTGTTACTGCTAGTTATGCTTTTTTCTTTCTTTATTAAATAATTATTTATGTCCAAGTAGGCTTTTGTTTTTCTTTTGATACAGTGTAATTTCCTTTTCCTGCATATAGAGGCCATTATAAAGGTAATTGAAATTAAATGATGGGTGAACATGCAGATAACAGTGGATTGACTGCAGGTGATCGTGAGCAGAGATGTACTGTAAGATATTTATGTGCTAAAGCAGGATCCAAGTACTCCAGGTTCCCGAGTAAGAATGTGTTGGAATAGAGAAGAGGGGGAGAGATCCTGAGTTATAGCCTGTAATGAACAGGTTTTTGTAAATTTAATCCTGTTGACTGGAGAACATTTATCTTCTGGATGGTTATTTACTACAGGATTGTCTTCTCTGCAGTATTTCCTTACATTAACTCTTGTTGAATCTGCTTTGTTCGGTTGAAAACTGTCACGTCTCATAAAACGACAGTTGAATAAGAGGATGGTAAGATACACAACACAAGATGTTTTGCTGGCAACATATACTAGAAGATAACTCTTCCTGACATTACTAAGTCTAATCTAACTAGCACTTGATCCATGTTCCTGAGAGGTCAACTGAGTGGTGTTTGAAGTCCCGCCTAAAGCAAGCTAGACACTTTTTTATGCATGTAAACGTCAGATATGCCTTGTATTCACACTGCGCTGGGAAGGAGATATAAGAGTAAGTAGGGCATAGTTTGGCCCACCACACTGCAGAGCTTCGAATCCAGAAGGCAGAGCAGCTCCCATCAGAATGATTTATTTTTGTTTCGGTAGTTGATTCTCCCTTCTTAAAAGCAATAGTCTGGAGCGAAAAAAATCTAGAAGAGACATGAATATTTAACAAGTTATTCATGAGCATGAGGGAAAGCTGCCTTTTTGCTGCTGCCTCACCATTTGCCGAAGTGTCATTTTTGAAAGTGGTGGAGGACTTTGCAGCTTTGTGGTTCGTAAGTGTATAGACTGAAGAGAAGCAGAACCAGGAGGGGCTCAGTGCATACCCAAGCAGCACTTCAGAGACTTTGGAGTGATCACAGTGATTTATCTGTATGACTTTGTCTGTCCATCTGTACTTCTCATCAGGAGTAAGCTTTTTGTTCTCTTCCTCCTGAACTTAAGAAATGTTGGAATATTATTGTAATAAAAGTCTTCGCTGTCATAGGGGACAAAAAACCAAGCTGAGAATTTTACTGAGATTGCAATGCAGGGAGAAGCTACATCTCTTTATGAGATAGATTGATCACTTCACATCCAATAAACTGTTGGAGTACATTTGCAGAAGCATTTAATACCCTGTATATACTGATTGTCCATTAGGAAACAGTAGCAAAGTATTCAAATTTACAGCCCAGCAAGCTTTTAATTTCTTAGAAGCAAGGAGCTTTCATTAAATACCTGTGGAAACAAACTTTAGTGTTGCTCTGTAATTCAGACATGAAGCTCGATGTGCTAAGAGCCTTTTAAATGAGAAAGTAAATTTGTTATCTGGGTTCTGACATTTTCTAAGGTCCATAACCTCGCTATTCTTTTGGTTTGAGTTTTTCATATGGATTATTGAAAATATAGGTAAACTTATAGGTGGGATAGTGAAGGAGTGTTTGTGAACACCAAAGAGAACCTTACAGAAAATCAGTTATGCAGTACTCCATGTCTGAGCTTATTTAAAGAGGAGAAAAGCAAGCCCGTGTGTACACACTCGTAGCGTATAAAGCAAAAGGTGCGGTTTGTTGGTGGCTCTGTGCCTTGCAGTGTAGAAGAATAAAAATGCATCTGCTTCATTGTTTTGCAGTAGATAGTACACAATAAAAGGACATGAAATAAACCTGAAAACTTCCAGCAGCCACTTGTTTCTCCTGCACCCTACAATATTTGCATAATATAAAGTAATATATGAATTAATGTAACCAGCAAGGTGAAGAAATTATTAAAATGTACATAATATTAGTGTAGAAACCTGTGTAATATTTTACTGTGGTTTGTATGGTATATGTTAATTATTTAGCAGAATGAGTTCCCTGAAATATGTCTAACAGAAGCACTTGAATAAAGAGATGACCATGACAAAGAAAGGAGGAACAAAGGCAGACATTTTCAAGAAAAAGAATATTAAAATATGTATTAAAGGATACACTTTATACATAGGGAAGCAGTGGTATAGCTGATGTAGCATTACATTTCAACCAATTTCAAATCCAACAGTAAGTATTTTTTAACAGTATAGGGTATGCTTATTAAATAGGGTATGCTTATTAGTTGTTATCCATCAATCCCTTCAAAATATATTATTGAAAATGTTTTCTAAGCATATCTTTGATAGAAAAAAGTAAAACCAGGCCCTGTGTTTTTCCCAAAGCACGTCTGGAAAAAAAAAAAAAAACCCGCATAACCCACATCTTAGCCTTTCTCCGGAGATCCAGGAGAGACAATTGCAAAATTGATATATACATTGTCTTGTTCCATATACAACAGTTGTTCACTAGGTAGTGAACTGGGTGCTTTGAAATACATAATTATACTGGTGCTTCTATTGTCCTCAGTCTGATATCTTACTTGGTTTACACATGCTTCTTAACGGTGTCGTTCTGAATGACTCCTGACTCCCAAAAGCAGGATCTCTAATACCCCTCCTTCTAAATGAATGCTCTACTTCCTCAGAGAACACTAACAAAAAGACAATATGTGCTTTCCTCTGGATTTTTGATAACTCAATTCTGTAGTGCCTGGGTTCATTTTCTTTCATTATGGTATTCATCAGAGCTGTATGAAACTGTTCAAAACGTTGCTTTGAACTTTTTTCCTCATAAAACTGTTTGCTATTTCATGCAATTTTGCCTCCCCTCAGATCCACTTTTCTATAAGATTTGACAAAATTGCATTCTTATTTTTTACATCAAAAATACAAAAATGGCAAAATCAAATTCTTTATTGTGGTTTGAAATTAACCAGAGGTGGTCTAATTCTACTGGAAAGAGACCATTCTACTAGTAATGTACCAATTTAAATATAAAAAACCATTAATATTTCTTAGTAACATGGAGTTCCTTTGACTTCCTACTCATCCTTTAAAATAGTAATTATTTTTTGCCTCTTTAGGGATATGTGGTAATGTTTTAATGTATGTTGAATCACTACAGGGTCACAGTTTTTGCTCAGTTTCAGAATATCTGGTTCTGCATCTTTTTGGATACTGAACTGTAATACAGTCTGGTCATATTTCAAGTTCAAGAAGGCACATGGCTTATTTCCTACTTAAATGCCTTTCCCAGAAATCATGCTGTTAAATAATGAACGTGCATACATCACACATTGCTGAGGAGCTCTGCAATATTTATTTTCTCTGACTCCTTAGCTCAGCTCTCTGTTACTCTCTCGCGGTTTCCTGTTAATTATTTTCTTTCTATCCTGATAGTGAGGCAGGTCTTGTCAACATACCTGAAAAATTCTTTCTCTTCTGCCAGTTCCCACTGTCTGTAATGTGTCTTAATATTCCTCTTCTAAGCTTAGATGTTTGCTCTTAGTGGTGTAAAATGTTAGCCAAGTGTGCATGTGGGATGAATCCCAGGTCTAAAGTGACCACTTCAAGTATTTTATTTTTCACATGCTAAAACCAATTTTGAACAGAAACAGGTGGGAGATGGAATTAGGTCCAAGGGAATGCATTGATCGATTGGGCTATCTAACTTGATTATAAAGCTGAACAAACTCAGAGTTCAAACATTAAATCTAAGGTTATGAATAAACTTTAATTGTGGAAGAGATGCAGAGGAGTCTGGAAAATTTGGCAGTCTTTAATCTGGTTCTCTAAATCAGAACTGTGCACTATTATCCTGTGATAATAATTTTTAACATTACGGTCTTCGAGTTATCTTTTACATAATGGCTTTTAGGAATACCCTTCTCTGTGAATTGTTTAATTAACACACTGACAGATATTGGGGATATGTCTGTTTCTTTTCAAATTCAGTATATTAGCAAATATAGTGTTAAATGACACCTGACATCAGAGATTTTAACTGAAATATTGTTATGAGTTCAAAGTCTACCACAGACGAGTAGGATGTGTGTTTTAAATTTATTTACAGGGCTTTACTATGGAAAAGGACAAGGAGGTTGTGAACTTCTCTTAGGAGTATAAGCTTCTGAAGAGACAACATTTGCTGCAGATATTTAATTTACAAATTGTTTTGAGTCAGATCTCCTACTGAAGTAGAAGTGTAATGTTCTTTTGCATCAACAGAACCATCAATCAGAAGCTGAAAGATGAGCTGGCTTATGGCTCTTTGTGTATGTTCAAGGTTTCTGAAAATGTCTGCTTTTTAAGGGGAACTATTTTATAGGAATCACATGCATCCCTATTCTGAAAATATAAGAGGAAAAATATTTGGGGTAGAATAAGAACTAGATTTGACCTGTTCCTATCCTTTAACCATATCACATATCGGAGTTTTCCACCATCACCATATAGTTCTTGATTCCCTTCACTTCCAAGTTCTGCAGACGGATCATGAGCTGCTGGTAAGTCACAGAAGCTGCTCTAACAGTCAGCATACTTGTTCTAGATTGAATAAGTTTGAGAGATGTATATTTATCCCTACTGTATGTTAACATGAGTTACCTTCTTTTAAAAAATGGTTTTGATAGGGAGCAGAGAGTAAGGCTGCTATTTGTCATTTTTGTTTACTGTGTAGTAGGTCAAGTAGATCCTTCTGGGGATTAACTGAACATCTGTACCTGGAGGAGGTTTAGAGGGCAGGGCATGTAAGAATGGAGACTTTGAGACAACCACTGTGATAAGAGCAGGGAGCAGACACACAAGTGTGGGGCTGGGCAAGGTTTGTTTGCCATGTAGGAAGACAGTGAAAAGCTCCTAAATAAAGCAAGACTGAAAGAAATGATCTACCCTGTTATGACATTGCAAGAGAATTTTGTGTAGAAGTCCTTTTAACTTTATTTTTCTTTTAAAATTTAAGTCAGAATAGAGCAGCCTGCTGTGGTTGAGACTGTGCTGGTTTTGTCTGGGACAGAGTTAATTTTCTTCAGAGTAGCTAGTCTGGGGCTATTTTTTGGATTGTTCCTTTCTCTCATGAATGAATTTCATCTGGCTAATGAGTGGTAGTGTTATGTTTGTTTGTTTATTGAAATTGGTTCATTTTCCTCACGCAATGTCGATATTGAAACCGTTGTTTATTGAAATTGGTTCATTTTCCTCATGCAATGTTGATATTGAAACCAAGGACTGACACTTAAATGTATGGCTTAAGCCAGCCTTGAATGTTTTTACAGTATAACCGCTGTGTGTACAATCTATGTGCAAACTTGAGGCGTTTTTAAGAAAAATTTTAAAAAGAGGTTGAGAACTGCATGCAGTTCATAACAATTTGAGTTATGTGTATTAAATAAAGATGAAAGGGCAGATGAAAGCCAAATGGCTGCTCCTATAATGTAAAAGCACACATGTACCATAGTTGTGTCTGCACTTCTCTTAGCTTTTTCTTTTTTTCCCCCATCTTTATTTTTTGTTCAGTTGCACATGAATGCAGTGTGATCATAGCAGTATTTTTTTTTTGTTTAATTTAACCCTGAACACTTGCATACTACACAATTACTATGAATAAGTTTTCTGCTCCATAGTTACAAGAAATCCTAGCCTTAAGTTTCATATCTTGCTGGGGTTACCATTACTGCATTTTCTGGTGTACAAACTGCACATTTGTCTCTTGGAAAAGGATGCCTAAAACTAAGGCTGTGTGTAAATACTGAACCTACACATCATCAGTAGGTTTCCTGCTGGTACCGCTGTGCCACTGGCAGCATCCGAAGCAGCAGGCACGGAAGCAGCAGGAGCAGTGGCAGCAGCAGGTGTGTGATTAACACAGTGCTACATCTTTACACCAGAGCAAGTGGTAAATTTATGGGCTTATGAAGTCTTACCTGTTTACAGGCTGGCTCCAAAGTAGGCTAAGAATTGAATTGTCTTGTTTCCCCTGAAAATGGTACTAAAGTTATAAGTGCAATGGTAGGAACCAACGAGGAAGAAACAATGTACGGGCATGAAGAATTTGCAGAAGGCACTGGAAGTCAGTTTGTGTTGTGGAGCTGGAAGGGTGTCTTTAATCGTGCAGTATACGTGACAAGCTCTTTATTTAAACAACTACTTTAGCTATATGACTATTTAATACCTTCATAATTTTCATGGTACGTGGTACAGAAAGGTAGAGTTTCTTTTTCAGCTGAACCAGAAGGATTTTGCAGCCTTCAGACATGGCATAAAAATTAAAATAATGCCAGGTACATGCTTTTACAACATAAGGGAAAACAGGTTTCATAAGAAAGTAACCAAAACGGAAAATAACTTTTATCAGGCATTTTGCAAATATTGTCTCTCTTAATTGTATACCAGGCCCTGCTGCACCAAACCTAACAGTCTCCTTCAGCTGAAAATTTGGCTTCTGATGTTGAAGTTATTGATGTCTGTTTTAATACTGCTTAATGCATTATCAAAAGAAAAATTTTAAATAACATTCTAGATCATATTTAGCATTGTTTAATGCTAAGTCAGATACTTCTCTGAAGTTTACTTACAGGCTTATTTTGGATATATGTGCTTACAAGCCAAAATGTTGTGCGATGTGTTTCTCAGTTTGGTATTTTCAATGTGTTCTTTTAAGCTAAAAGGAAAAAAAAATTAAAATTACATCCTGTATGTTTAAGCAGTACATGAGGCAGTAAGAAATGCACATCAGAATGGGTGTGCCTTTCTTTAACTTGTAGAACATCAGTATAGGTATTAAGAAGGTGTTGTACACTTACATTTAAAAGTAAAATATACTGGTCAGTTCTATGTGAGTACTACTAAACTTCTGATGTAACATTTTAGCTAAACATTTTATTGATAAATACAGTTGTAACTTGCATTTTGGCAGATACCTGCAGTTATCTTTGGTTGGTGTTCCCGAGGAAGAAAGGACTTTGCAATCAGTCTGTGTCTCTGTCTGTCAGTCTAACAGTAGTTTTTTTGCCCAGTTGTAAACAAAGTTAGTGGGGGAGTAATGTCTCAAAGACAGGAAATCTCCAGGTTTATGAAATCTGAATGTGTGTTGCAGCATAAATTCCAGAGAGGTCCTTACTGTTGCAAGCTTGAAGAATCTCCAGCATTCATTGCATGAGGACTTGTGGGCCAAACTGTTACACGTTTTAAATGGATGCTGATGTCCTGTCTTTAGATCTCAGTAAAAGCTGGGAGTGGGTGGGGTGGAATTTTTAAAAACTTTTAAGCTTTAAGTAACAGCACATTGAATTATCAGGGCCACCAAGTAGCTAGGGAAAGGTATGGATGTGCAGGTGGTAGAAAGGATGAGGATTGTTTTTGTTTGTTTGTTTTTTGTATGAGGCAAGGAACAGTAATATGTGCTTATGCTGAAAGAGGAAGGATGGAGGCTTATCAGGCTGGGCAAGATATTTACGTTAGGGGACATAAAGGGATGTGTTACTGAAGCTGATAAAAAGAGTAGATAAGAAGCATGTCTCTGCGTTGTGATCTGTGATGAAAGAGGACAAGGACAGAAGAATAACAGGATAAAAAGCCTGTGAGATTCTCCTGATAATATGTGAGATGGAAGAAAAATGGTGTTAGGTATTGTGAGGGTGTCAAAGGTGATTAATAGAATTGGGGCAGCTGGCCTGGAATTAAACTGATGCGAAGTATTAAAATGGCACAATACACTTTTTGAAGTAGAGCAGTATATGTCCATTTTCCTTGTTGAATTGAGATTTACCATTGATTCCCTCTGTCACATATTAGACAACAATTGCATTAATTTTAAATTGTGAGAATTTAAGATTAGAAAGACAATACAAAACCAACTAAGTCTAATGTGACTTTTATTAGGAAGGCACATTAGGAAAAAAAGTTATAAAGAGCATAATGTCTCTACTTCAGAATACTGTTGAAGTTTTTCAGTAATAAAATGTTGAATGACTTAACATTTAAAATCAAAAGTATGTTAAGCTTTTAGACTACACTTGCCTTTAGGGCCCTTGTTACCTATTTAATCCCAGAATTACCCATGATTGACAGAAACTTGGCATCCTATTGTTCTGTAGTTCAAAATTACAGATGGTGGAAATAGGGCTATTTGCACAGAGGAAGTGAATTGCCCATAATTTTGCAGTTTCCTACTTGGATATTACGAGTTGTATCACAGATTGTGTCCTATATCTGGGCCTTGGCAGGTAGGAGTGTGAGGTTGGAATAACTCTGGTTGCTAAGAGCTGCTTTTATAAAAGCGGATGACAGGACTTCTTGTGCCATCCATCAGAACCCAATTAAGCTTTTTAATACTGTACTTCTAAGAAATCATCCTTGGTTTCTCTGTAAATCAAATAAATCTTTGGCTCTTGGACAAGGCCTACTTTTGATTGCAGAATCACTGTGGTTAACTGTTGCTTTTACCTGTGAGAAACAGACACACATGCACACATGTATTTTTTGCATCTCCTTGCCATAGTTTTTCTGTGGAGGCCATTGCTCCTTTAAATAATCCGTGTCTCTGTGAACACAAAAAAAACCAAAGAATGAAAAGTAAAATAATGGAAACAGTGTTTTGGGTTTGCTTGGAGTTTGCAGAGCCGGAGGGAAATAGTGAGCACTGCACAGCTGGCACAGGTACCTGACACTAAACCACATAGGACCTCCCAAGCCAGATAGCGGAGGTTGAGCAGCCACCTATTGGGGCTTAATACCAGCCCTCTTTATCAATCTGCATAAGTTGCCTTGCAGCTTTATTCTCTTCCTGTTAACCCATCCCCAATTGTTGTTCCTGATGAAACAATTCTTGAATTAGAATTTGGGAATGCTTTAAATCTAAGGCCAGCTAGAAAAACAGCAACAAGCAACTCCAAGTGCTAAAGCTTTGTCTGGGCTGTTACTATTTCATGTTTTGTTTCATTTTTACTGATTCTGTATTTCTTTGGATGTTTTTAATGTCCTGCATGTGAACACCAGAACAAATTCTGGCCTAGCAGCACAACTTCTGTCGTTTCAATAGAAGGTGCGTTAATGAGGATCCATTTCTAAGTGGTTTTTTTGGTTATTGTTTTGTGTGTAAGGAACATTCCGTTTTGCACTTGAAAACAAAGACTCAGAAGACTCGTGACTACATTAAGTGTTTGTATTCTTAGTATGCCTGTGCTGCCTTCTTATGTACTTGCCCCCTTTTGCATAATACCGGAGTACTTGACTTTCTATTTCAATTATTTTTAAAGCAACCCTGTTAAAAGCTTTTTAGAAGATTTACTTGAGTGGATTTCTGTTTTTTTTTCTACCATTGTTATTTTATTCAATGCCATTGGAGTTAATTTATGGGGATTTTCCTTCTCAGATAGTGTTTTGTGACATCATGTCACATTCAAAGCTTTCTGAGCAATTTCAGGTTCTGTTTGTTTATTAAAATATAGCTGAGAAAAACAAGTGAGGTTTGGGAATAGCAATATTTTCCGAGTTAGATTTCATCTACCAATCTAATTTCATGTGGGTATATCCAAGTCATCTTGGATACTAGCTATCTGCTTTTCCCTCTTTGTGAATTATATTTCAGCATAGCCTTTCCCACTGTAATTGACTGTACAGCTTCCTGCTCTTCTCCTCACCTGACTCCACTCCCTAAAGAATGGCTGCGTGTCTGTATGATACTCTCCCTTTGCCTTTTGACTACAGTTGGGAGGAAAAAATCTCATCCCTCCTTCAACTCAAGGGAGAAAGGGAGAAGTTACATTTTCTGCCTTATAAAATGATGCGACCCTTCAGCTGAAGGAGTGTTTCTCTTATGGGAAATAGCACTCAAGCATGATTTTTTTCTGAAAAATGAGCCATGTTCTGTTGGCACCAACAGCAAATCTCCTCAATTCATACCAAAAAAATGAGCAAAATATGCCTTCCAAATCAAAAACCATAAAAAACACAAAACTTTTCTTTGTAAGCCTAGGAACTGAAAGTTAATCTAGGTTAGTTCTTGAGACATGCCACTAATGATCTTCTGCCTTTAGTTACACTTAGATATACTTAGATGTAATCTCAGAATCTTCAGTGAGATTACGAACCGAAATTGCAGTTCTTTGCCTGTGAAACTGAAGCACAGATGAGCATAAGAATTAAAGGCAAAGCCCAACTAGTATTTGCTTCTGCATGGGTGAGTTGGTCATGGATGTGAAAATAGCATTGAAAAGGCTTTTCTAAGTCCCTGATGGTTATGTCAAAATGTGAAGACTTGGGGTTGTTTTTTAAAGAGTTATTTTTAACCTGGCTCAGTTTGCAGTCTGTTTCACAACATGTTCCCATGAGTATTTTTCTGTGAACAACTGAGGAAGAGGCATGTTGTAGCATGGGGTGAGAATGAGTGTTGAGAACAGGGGCCATGGCTGTGTGTTGGTGTCACTTGGCAAGCTCAGTAAGTAGGTGTCATCTAAGAAGTGACAGTCTGCCTCACTAGATCACTTGGAACATCAATTCCGAGTCTTAAAAGTTTACTTGTGGCAAATAAGATGGTGAAATGAGAGCGTTGGCTACACCGACTACACTGTGGTCCTATGTGCTGGAGTGACAAATACAATCACATTTTAAGAGATCCCAGCAGTGTTAAAATAATCTTCATTTCCTACACAGTTTTATGCAGGACAAATGACCTCTTAGTGATATATTTCAACATGGAGGGAATATATCAGATTTGTTGTGGTTTAAAAACAAATTATATTTCAATATGATTCATTACGTAGACCTACTGGAAAGAAAACAATTTTCCATTACTATCAGGTAGATGTTT
Source organism: Pterocles gutturalis (assembly GCF_000699245.1). NCBI lineage: Eukaryota > Metazoa > Chordata > Aves > Pterocliformes > Pteroclidae > Pterocles > Pterocles gutturalis. The sequence continues at coordinate 2,119 of NW_010133714.1, read as the reverse complement.
TCTGTGATTATGTAGAGACCTACCCATTCTCCCAGTAAGGTTAATATGCGCATGTACTCTTGTATTGGGTTAAAAATACAGGGCTGAATTGTAAACTCAGCTCCCACTGTCATCAGTGACTAACTTGTTTTTAATGGCAGTTGAAAAAAGGTGGCAAGCTGGGCCCTATATATTTCTATATCTGGGGACATTTGGTGAGATGTTTGTGGAGCTACCCATGCCTTAATCAAACAGCCACGATTTTGGCTTAGAATCACACTAGTGAACTAAAGAAGTCCAGTTATACAGAAGCTGGGTTGCATTTCTTTCCACGAGGAACAGACAATAAACTCTCATCTACAAGTCTTTTGCCCTTCTTCCAGGCTTGCTTTATCTCCAAAATCACAACTCAAAGCCAGAACAAGTTGGTTTGAACTCTTGAGAGACAGCTTCTAAAGGCCTTTCTCAATTTAGTCAGGTAAGAGGAGTGCGAATGTGCCTCTCCTCCCTTCCCTCTCAGCAATTCCTCTTTCATTTGTATCCCAGACAAAAACTTTTCAACAGCAGAGACTGCTTAGATCTTATATGAAGTGTACTTTGGTGCTGACTGTTGCCGTGTGTTTCTGTTGTCCTCCCCTTTCTCCATATTCTTTTTGTACAATTGCTTATAAAAGGAGAAATGTAGATGCTAAGTAATTGTAAGTAATTTGGCTAAAATAATGAATGATTGCTTTCTTCCTGATGCATACATTTTTGAGGTCACATTCCACTTAAATATAGTTCCATTTTTTAGCAGAAGTAGTGAATGATGTCAGTAAATTTCTATGTGGATGAGGTCTTGCTACCACCTCAGTTTGATTTTTTTTTCTTTTTTTTTTTTTATTAACTACTTTTGTGTTGCTGTGAACTGCCCCCTAGACCCAAATGCAGCACATACGCTTCCTGCCCAGGACCTGTTCAAAGGTCATGCTGGAATTTTTAACCTATGCAGAAGCACATGAAGTCGCTGCAGTAGAAAAGTCCATGAACAAAGCAACTAGGCTGGTTGGCTTTGGGTCTTTTTCTGGTCTGTGAGAGTCTGAGTTAGGGAGTTCTAAAACATTTTTGGAGACAGCAGTGATTTAGTCTGAGTTTATAAAAGGTGAAGAGCAAAACTCAGGCTCTGATAGAGTGTGACAAAAATTTATGGACCGTGTCTATACTTTCAAACTACTTTTTCAGTAGTACAACTGCTTGAAATGGATTATATTAATAAATGAATATTCCATGTATGAATATTTAATTCACAAATTAAATATCTTTGTTTCTAGCATTTGAAGTTAATTTTCTCATGCTGAAAATAAGTTACAGTTTTAAATATATGGCTTCATCTAATTAAATGTGGCCATATTAGACTTCCTTCCTCCGTAGAAACAGAAGCATTGACATAGCGGTTGGGGAAGTCACGTCAAGCTGGGTTTTCTATTCTGCTATGTCATTTTACCTGTGTTCAACTGAATCCTCTAGCTAATCACTTCACTGTAGGAAATTGAGACGGATTGTCATCCTCTTCCCTGGCTGGGTTTCCAGAGTCTGGGATGGACTACAATATTTTGTGTGTGTCTGCAGTTTCTTTGTGAACCATGCGGTTTTTACCAAGTCCTAGTTTACAGAGGTGTCATTCCAGGTTTCTGGTTGGTGGGTTGGAGAAAGAAATGTTTGTCCTAAATTTAGTGGAATGGAATCTATCAATTTGTTTTTGTATTTCCTATTTCATAGGTAAGAGTTGGCCATAGCAAAAAATCTGACATTTACATATAGAAACTTGTTTTGAACTTAAACCAGAGACTTACTGCAAAGTGAGAAAATGAATTCTTCCCAACTGAACACAATTGTACTTTGAATACTGCGTGACCCCCTGAAAAGCTAGCGGTGTCAAATTGTGCTTTCCTTCTGCCCATCCCTGGGTCTGTGGAGCGAACCTTGCAGAGTGGACATTGCATTCAGAGCCCTCTGATGGCTAAATGCAGGAAGGCAGCAAGTATTTAAATTGTGCTTGTCTTTGGGCTCTGCCCATAGGGTGACGGTTCATTTTAAATTCAGTGGGTTTGGGGGCAGTATAAATTCTTATGTGGTATCCTATACAAAAACTGTATAGAAA
>NW_010133713.1:0-51822 GCF_000699245.1 Pterocles gutturalis | reverse complement strand
CTGTTATCTCCGTTCCGTGACTGCGTCCGTGAGTGTGTCTACCACAGTAGAAAATATTTTATTTTTTCTTATGGCTACTAATTATAGTAAAAATTAAAACTTCCATAAAAACTAAGATAATGTCTTAATTAGAAAATAAACAATTTTCGCTCACTGAATAACAGTATGGCTAGAGGCGCAGAAAAGAAATGGGAATCAAAAAGACTTCTAGAACTTCGTCTCATTTCACTGAACTCAGCTGTGGAAGTTTCATCTTGCAATCTGATTTTCCTTTACTTTTGTGCAGAAGTTTCAACTGAAAATAAAGCGTGAACAGATTCAAATTATAGGGGTTTGTTCCTTCACGGGGACAATCAAATATTAGTTGTTCTGCTGTGGTTGTACCTCTTCTCCTCTTCCCCACCTGGAAAGCTTGCCCTGCCCTTCTAGTGCACCTGCCTCTCCCTGTCATTTTGGAGTTTTCCATTTAGGTTCAACACAAGGTTCAGCAATATCACACTGAAAATGACTTCTAAATCTATGCTGCCCAGTCCTCTGCTGTTGCTGGCACACAAATAAAAAACTAAATCTGGAGTAAAAGTTACATGATGATTTCCTTTTAGCTTCTCTGTGAAACTGGGTAATTCATGGACCTACCAGAAAACCTTAGTGCCTCATTATTTTAAGATACTTTGTCCTTTATAGAAATACGATAGATAGATGGTATAGCCTTGATACAGAGCCTACTTGTGTAAATGGAAAAATTTGCTCTGACTTCAGGGAGCCTTGAATTGGGATCTCTGAGAATAAATACTTTTACCATCCATCTCCTCCTATTCTACAGAATCCTGCCTAGATTTCTCTAACATCCCTACATACAGATGAAAAGACAGGTTCTTTTATTATTATTCTTACCGGGGTGATTCCTTCCATTCATCGACTTTTTGAGAAAGATGACAAGCAGGTTAGGATCAGGCTATATTTTTTTAGAAGAGTTTGTTGTTTTTTATGTGCAGCACATACACAAAATAATTCATTTGGGAATTCAGGTTTTAAGCCAACAAATCAAAACAATTATGAGCAGAACTCTACAGCTGCAGAGTTTAAATGTGGGAAGATGGCCATGGAAACTGTTTCTTTCATGTTCTCCTTAAACATGGCTGTTACTTGTAGTGGTAACACTTCTTAAGTGTTGCCCCAAGGAAATGCAAGCTTATGTCCTAGCAAATGCCTTGGTACTTCTAACACTGAGGAAATCTGTGCAGTTTTTGCATGTACAATTTAAATGTGATTTTTTCCCCTATTTTGTTTTTATTATTATCTCAAGGCCTTTCCCCAATCCTGTCTTTTCCTGTAGAATCTGTTACTGTAGTACCTAAGAGGTCTTCCCAGCTAAATTAGATCTTTTTGCAACAGTTGGTAGTGCAATTGATATATTTTTTTTTTAATTTATTGTAAAGATGACTTTCTGGTAGATATTGAAGCAAATGCCAGCTCTGCAGGGGACATGCTGTACATGGAGAAAGATAGTGCTATTCTATTCTCACATTGCTTTCGGTGCAATGCTGTAGTGTAGTGTGCAAAAAACCATTCAACCCTGAAAAACTGGAAGAAGAGATAAAGAAAATCATGGATGCATTACAGACTGCCATAACACTGTTCCAGTATCAGATTAATGACCCCTAGCATAGTGCTACTGCTGATAATCCACCAAAACATGCATAGTAGAAAAACAGAGAATATGAATACTAGATTTAAGTGAATACTATTTTTAAGAATAGTTAAACAACTTATTAGACAAAGTTTTATGGAAAAATACTTTGGATGGCAGAACTTTTCTTGTCTGTTAGACATCATTGGTATTTCTATATTTAATACTAAATTAAATGTTCACATTCAAAAATATTATAGACTGGTTAATATGCATGATCACAAAGATACAATAGCCCAATATTCTGCACTTATCAAAACATAGGAATCTTTAGCTATAGTAATGGAAAAAATGTAAATAAACTTTGCTATAGTTATATTGTGTGACTGCAGAAGTCAAATGTGTTTTTTCAGCTGTGCCATGACAAAGAAGTTACAAGTCACTTCATTAATTTTTTCCCTCAACGGTATTATAAAGCAAGAAATTTGTTTTGATGATCACAAGAATGGCTAAGGGGGAAAATAAACCAAATAACAACATTGAAATAAACCAAACAATAATATTGAACCACTCTTCCTTGAAAACTATAATCCTTTTTTTCAGTTCATTGCTATTCCCATATCCTAAATCATTCTCACCAGCCACAGTACATTAGGTTTCACCAGGATTTTTTCAGTGGTGTGTGAAATTAGATCTAAACAAAGACCTGTCTTTGTTAATGTAAGGTAAACCCTGGATGTGTTATAATCCAAATAAATTTAAATTATCATACATGTTAAATAAAGTCAGAGTATATTAAATGAGATGCTTTTAACAATGTTTTTCACACAGGCATCTAAGGCTTCACTTCTTTCTGCCCCCCACCCCCCCCACATCCTGAAATTATCACGAATTTTTCTACCAATCTCAGTGAGCTCAGGGTGAGGAAATCTCTCTCCCTCTGTCTCCCTACACTAGTGGAGCTTTACATAGAAAGTTAGCATCTCTTCATTTTCCTGGCCCTGACTGATTTATCAGAAGTGATGTTTCAGGAAGTTACAAAAAGGCAATGCTGGTTCCACTCTTGCACTTCTCTAAGCTCCATCTCCAGAAGCTTTTTATTGTATTTAGCGTGATTTCAGATACCTTTGCAAAAGATCAGCACATAGCTAATGGCCACAGGAAATTCTGGACTGAAGACATATATGGCACACGGTCTTCAAGTGGTTCTCAACCATGAATCTTACCAGCAAAGATTACAGAGACTCTTCCTCCATCACAACTGAATGAGGTGACTTTTTTAAAAATAAAAAGATTGCTAAATGAAAACTAAAATAATACTTACACCATGCTCTAAATACTTCCGTTAAAATAAATACTGTAGTTCATAGAATACCAAATTACCTTTTTTCCCATTGAAGAACTGCTCACACACAACAGCCCTACAATATGAACAGCCCTATATTTAGTTCTGTGTGGGTGTGTGCGCACGTGTGTGTACATGTATAGATGTGAGCAGGCATGCAAACAGAGAACACTGGATGCAGAGAAACATTCTACATCACGGGACATATTTTGCAATCAGACTGTCCCTGTTCCTCTGTGCATATCTGCTTTGGAATGTGGCTGATTGCCCTGTCCATTTCAGGCTGCTGGTGAAAGGAAGACCAGAAGTGCCTTACCTTAGTAAGCTCTAGCCATGGCTACGCAGAGCGCTGAGATACCGGAAAAAGCCTGAAGCACTGGCTTTCTACGTGTCTAGACTAGGATTTGCCAGTAACATCCCAAACTCTGTAAGGAAGCTGCCTGTTAGGCTGACTTGGTTGCTCAGCAGTGTTGGTGCTGCGTTTATGGAACAGTAAGGGAAGAAACAAAGCAAACCTGCTGCGCACAAGACAAAGAACTGGGAAAGTGTGGAGGCAATAGGCACACTAATTCATTCTTGAGACTCTCTTTTTATCACTCTGGGTGTAAAGCCATTTCTGGCTCTGTCTATGACTATGCACATAGCCCTTCCACACTGACAGTCCTGTGGAGACCTCTCTTCAGGCAGGCATTTAATTCCTGCCATGGCAGCGTGGCTATCCTGGTAAACAAACAGGGAGCACATCCTGCTTTTACCATAGAGTGTATGCACAGTATTCCTTGCATGGTGGCACTGGAGAAACATGATGAGGCTGTGGTATAAACTCCAGCAGATTGCCTAGAGGCATGTGTGTTGGCAGAGCTGGGAAGTCCCAGGTGAGGGTGCTATCAGTTTCTAGATTGTCCAGACTGCACAAGGGTGGAGAAAACAGATGGCTTTTAACAGGCCCGTTAGACTTGCAGTGTCTCCACAGTGTTATGTGTGGTATGTTCTCATGATGCTTCCAGATGCACTACAAGGCCAAGGCAAGGAAATTTAATCTCAAGGACATGGCTGCACATGCAGTAACAAGACATTGATTTAAAGATATCTTATATAGGTAGAATATTTTTTTATCTTTCTTTTACACTGAGTAGTATACAGACTTCTTTATACTAGGTGACTGTCACTTTAACACCTATAAACTTAGAGTATGCAACTTATACATCTATGCAGGATTCAAACTTGTCCAGGCAGAGCTGTATGAGGGCTGGTTGTTAAGGAAGACTGTTTGCTGACTCTGTGGACTGGCTGCTGCTGCACACAGCTGCACACAGTGAGTTAAAAGAGCCGACATCAGTATTCCAGCACGATAGTCTCCTAGCAGCCTCGCACCTGCTTCCGTAGGAATGAATGACAACGCACCGACTGACTTTTGCATAGCAGAAGAAAACACTAAAATCCCTGTTGTAAACAAAAATCAATAGTCTGGTATTACAGTTATCTTTAATCTGACCCTTCCTTGCCCCAGAGGGGCTGGATACCAGAATCAAATGGCAGGGGAAAGCAGAGAGACCAGACTTTGACCTTGGGGGCTTACATCACCTGGAAGTTGCCATCTGCAACAAGAGAAATCTCAGCAGGTTAGTGTGGCTATAATATCAATACTAAGCAGAAGATGGATCACAAGTGAAGATTTTGTCATTGTAAACAGGTAATTGGTAACAAGGATTTACTTACTAGTTCTTCAGAAAAGGAGTTACTGATATTTATCTTAGAGGATGGGCCCCAGCAGTACGTGGAAGTATCCCAGGGCAAAAGAGTCCACACAATGTTGGTATATAAGCAAATACGTTCTGTTCCCCAAGGTCAGTCATCACAAGAGACTTATATTCAAAACTTCACAGATTCAAAATAATGCATTTGGGTTAATATGATAAATGACAAATTACTCTCTCTCTCCCCTGTGGAGAGCTTTGGGGTTTATTTTTACTGATATACATTTAAACATAGTTTGGATGAGATCGGGGTCAGTGCAGAGACTTTTGTAACTTTTATATGTAACTTTATATTTGTTACATTTATATGCAACTCTAACATACATGCTCCCCTAGCAATGTTTATAGCAAAGAATGTCAAAGCAAAGAAAGCAAAGCTAAAATATCCTTTCTTTTAGGAGTTCTGTAACAGCAAAAACCTTTTAGTAATGTTTCTCTGTATGTGCAATTATTCTAATTGCTTCCATCATTAAGTACACCTCAAACTATGTTATTAGACCAGGAACAGTTTGGTGAAGAGCACTTTAAAATTCATTTACTTACTTATGCATATATCCATCTGCGTTCCCTGTTAAGTTCATCTGCATAACAGTCTGAAATTCTGTCTCATTGCAGCAGTATTTAAATACTGTGTTGTTATGGTGACAGCAAAAGATGTAAGACTTATTGTCAGAAAGACGGGGGCAGTGAAAACCAAAGTGGTAGCGACCTTTGTAGTCCGTATATGGCTCGCAGACCCGAAAATGTGCAGACAACACTGTAAAACAAAGAACAATATTGGCTTTGTGAGTCACTTGTACTATCTGTAGGTTATGAACTATAATTTCTCATTGGTTAAGCTTAAACAATTGGTGTTTGATTTCTGAAAAACATTAATATTTCAGAACTTTCAAACTCATAATATTTAGTACCAAAAGATTACAATATTTAGCCTCTTGTTGTATTTTGACTTTTATTGTTTCTATGTTTCTGATTATTATTGTTTCTTTTAAGAGAAGAGGAGAAATTCCCTCCATGCCAAAAAGCACAAAAATATTTAGGGAAATGTTTTCATTCTGCTGTTCTAAAGAAATGGATACCCATAAAGACTCAACAATGTTCATGTTTGATTCTCCTGGGTTGACTTCATAAAAACAAAAAGTCTATGTAAAAAATGCAATAAAGGTTTGATGGCAATTGATTTACAGTCACTGTTCTTGACAGAAAATATCTTCTCTACTGTAAAGGTCACTCTTTGATAAGGATCACTCTGCCAGAAACAGTAATTAAAAAACAGTACAACAGATCTGAACAACTTTGAATTTTCAAATAGACAGAGCTAATAGAAATACAGCTGTTCCTCAGAGTTCTTACATTTCTCCTTTCTAAAATTCTCACGTTAAGTGTTGATTACATCTCTGAGAACATTTTTTACAGGAATATGTCACACTGATTTCACCATCATTTTTCCAAAAAAAAAAAAAAAAAAGGGGAAAAATAAATGCTCTCCATATATATCCTTTGAATGTAGACTTGAAGCTGACTGTTGTGTGTTGACAGGCACACTGTTGTTACATCTACATGATAAGACTGTGGACAGATGCAAGTTCTCTGACCATGCTCTAAGCCTACTGGTTGCAAACAGCTCCGAACTGGAAGCTGTTCAATCACCTTAGTTTCCCTGAGCTAATCAACCATGCAGAGTGGCAGGGTATAGATCCCTTGCAGTACGGTCACAAGCAACCACACGCAACCTCCTAGTTCATCTGAAAAGTTTCGTAAGAGAAAAACCTGTAGTCAATATTTGGTTCCACATACCGCCAGCATTTAAACTGATTTATAGTTTGTGTTATGGCAGGCCTTATGGCACAGTTTAAGATTACAGGTACTGTACAGATCTCCCAAAGGCCTTACACTCTAAAGAAGTGAAATGTAGAAGAGTCTGAATACTCTCAGCAATGAAATGCTGTTACTGTGATAAGAGAACAGAGCCACAGCAACGCTGAGGGTAACCGCACTTAAGGTTACACCAACTAATAAAGGATATTAACTTTAGACTTATAGAACTAACTCATGTAACTTGGTGTATGATTTTTGTATCAGTTTACCAGTACAAGAGGTTACAGATAACGACTTGCATGGATTAAGCTTAACTGTATTGTATCTCTCTGCACAGTTTTTGTTGATCTGTATTTGCATCTGTGCACCGTATCCATCTAATCCTCATTTCTCTCTATGTTGCTTTAAAATAAGCCTATTCCTAACATTTTTGTTTCTCATTTTTACAAAATATATGAATCTCAAGAATCTCACACTTTCTTTGTGTAGGTCTAGTCACATTTTAAGGATTGCAGCAGTGGAGATTACTTCTTTATTTGTGTGTATAGAGGGGCCTAGAAAAAAAAAAAACAGCAACAAACTGAAGAGAAAACAAGATAACTTGTACTGCCCCCCTAGCCAAGGAAAACCACTATAAACATTTAACTTTTTTTTATATATATGTGTGTATATATACACACACACAAAGGCACACCTGTCATCTTTAACAAAAGATGTAGATAAATTCAGTCAGGAACTGAAAGTGATAGAAGAATGCTATTTCTAAGGGAACGTAGATATTGAGAAAATCTCTAACTTTTGCAACAAATCTGCATTTTCATATTCTGTTGCAAAATCCACAAAGCATGTAATTGCATGAACATATATTTGTTTGAACAAGTACTTACTTCCCTGCACCCCCTCTTAATTAACATAGCAATAATGAAAGTGTTCTAGGATTGATTAAATTTTGAAAAAACTCAATGGCTGAGGTTGGAAGGGACCTCTGGAGGTCAGCTGGTCTAACCCCTCTGGTCAAGCAGGGCCACCTAGACCCAGTTGCTCAGAACCATGTCCAGATTGCTTCTGAATGTCTCCAAGGATGGAGACTCTACAACCTCCCCAGGCAACCTATGGCAGTGCTCACACACCCTCACAATGAAAAAAGCATTTCTTGACCTTCAGAAGGAACCTCATAAACTGTTTCAGTTTGTACCAACTGCCTCTGGTCCTGTCACTGGGCACCATCCAGAAGAGCCTGGCTCAGTCTTCTTTACATTCCCCCTTCAGGTATTTATATAAATGGTAAGATACCCCTGAGCCTTCTCTTCCTTAGACTGAATAGTCCCAGCTCCCTCAGCCGAAGCTTCCTCATATGAAAGATGCTCCAGTCACATTCATCATTTAGCGGCCCTTTGCTGAACTCTCTGCAGTAGCTCCATCTCTTTCTTGTACTGGGAAGCCCAGAAAATGACACAGCACTCCAGGTGTGGCCTCCTCAGTAGGGAGAAGAGGGGAAGGATCACCTCCCTCGACCTGCTGTCAGCACTCCTACTATGGAGCCACAAACACTAAGAGCTTTCCAGCCAGATGGCCCCCAGAATATACTGGTACCTGAGGTTGTTCCTCCCCAGGAAAGTACAAGACTTAGCACTCCCCCTTATTGAACTTCATGAGGTTCCCGTCAGCCCATTTCTCCGACCTGTCCCTCTGGAGAGCAGCACAACCCTATGGCATTATCAGCCACTCCTCCCACTTCTGTAGCAACAGGAAACTTGCTGAGGTTGTACTCTGTCCCATCATCATTTTAATTTTAATTACATATCATTTGGTTTTGGAAAAGTTAAATCTAAGAAAATAGATGATGAGAGATGTGGCACAGGAGAAATTCACAAACCAAACAGAATTTCAAATAGAACTTTTAACTTTTAAGTATTTGATTTCTAAAAAGAACAGGGGCTTGATTCAGTTACTTAATACAGGTCTCCAGTGCCAGCTGAGATTTCCCTAGGCTGTTCTGGCCTTCAGCTTTCAGTGGAGGAGATACAGGTCTGGTGCACACATGGATGACCTGGGGCAAGTCAAATGGCATTAGATGCACATGGTTAGGTACCTATAAAGGTCCCTAAGTGTTTTGTAAATGTTTGATATCAGCTTGCAATGGTGCATTACACACATTACAATGTGTGTAGTTGCATTACTGGAAAAAAAGGTGAGTCCATGCTGATGTCAACAAAGTCCAACTATTGTACCTCATAAATGCAAGTGAAAGGGTAGCCTCTGTAGTGTAGCACTGAGCTTCCAATAGTGATGTTTATCCATGCTATTTTTATTTACAGTATCCAGTAGAAGAGCAACCACCCGATCCTTCTCTGATAAATGGCCAGTTTCAGATGCTTCAAAGGAAGATACATGTGCTACATGAAAAAACCTGTGCAATAAACACTCTAGTAAGAAAAATGTCTTTCCATTCTTCTCCTTTAGAGGTTTTGTATGTCCTGAACATTTGTGTTTGGGTTTTTTCTCCCCACCTTGTCCATTGTTCTCCCTATCCAGCTGAAGGATAACTTTCACTAAACTTACTAATTTCTTATCAGAATTAGATGGATTAATGTATGTACTACTTCAGCCAAAGTCATAGAGAAAATATAACTGATCTGATCAGTTTGACAGTTCTCACTCTTTAGCCATCGTGACTTATTCCTTCTTAGTTGGAATTTAACTTTATCAGCTGCTCCTAGAAAACAAAATTTTCTTCTTTGATACCTGCAAAGCCTTGGAGTGCAACACAGATTTTGTTTATCATGCATTATCAACAGAATCATCATTTTTTTCAAAATGCAGGTATAATGCCTTTTATGGTTAAAGATATATTAACTTAGCTTTCATTTTAAAAGTTACATTGTTAAAACTACTTAAATGTTAGTAATTTTTGAAGTCTCCAGTAGAGACGGTGGTTTGAAGTTTGAGATATTTTAATGGAAGATATTTATTGATAGAACTGGCTTTGCAAATAACAGGATAGACAAAAAGTCATTTTTCGTATTTTATTACTACAACTTAGCTTAGGTGAATTACACCCGTGTTAAGCTACCACAAGCGAACAGCAGCCCCGCAAGGTTATACCTGACTTGCATATACATCTAGTGCATGTTATAAGAATTAAAACTAGTTCTTTATGTTTCATAAGCAATCAAATACTTTCATGCTTCTGAGATAATTTGGTGCTTTGAGAGAGACATTGTATTGTGAGAATGCACTAGCAGGGTACAGGACCCTGAGAAGTTTAGCTTCCTGTCACTGCAAAGTGGTTTACCTTGCAGCACATGTGAAAACGTCCCACGTGTCCCCCGATTCCTAAACGGGCCCTTTGCCCATCTTAAAAGCAAACCAAACCCCAAACTTCTTTGGGGATGAAAACTGGGAGGATGACTACAGAATGGAGAATGAAGATAACATCAGGTCAGAGGAGGAGTGATGTCTGTAATAAAATGTAGTCCTAAGCAAATCCTTAAATAGTAAAATGTGTCAGTGTTTAAAATAAATGCACAAATAAGAGTATAGCATGATGACTGAATTACAGTTTGGTAATTACTGAATTTGGTAGTCAGTGTGTGGTGGGTTAACGCTGGTAGGCAGCTAAGCACCACACAGCTGCTTGCTCACTCCTCCTTCCAGTGGGATGGGCAGGAGCCAGAAAATTTGTGGGTCGAGATAAAGACTGTTTAATAAAGAAAAAAAAAAAAAAAAACTACCAACAACATAATCAAAGAAACAACCCACAAGCGATGCCAAAGCAATCACTCACTACCAGCAGACTGATGCCCAGCCCGTCCCCAAGCAGTTTTTGGATAAACTCCCACCCCAGTACATAACTAGAGATGCAGCTCCATACATGGGAAGATCAGTGGAAAGACTAGTCTTTTAGACTAGAAAGTGTTTTAAAATTAGGCAGAGAAGTACACTAGTTGATAATATTATAACATTGTTAGCAAAAAAATTGTGTCAGTTATAGCTACTAAATTTTTAAAGTCGCAAGACTTGCAGAATGCCTGGTCTGTATAAGCTTTCCACATGGAACCACAGAAATATTCACATGTATGCATTTTACTCAGTACAATGCCAATCATTTGAGATCCTGTGATAATTTTACTATAGGGACATTCATTTCCTACTTCAAAGAAAATATACTGTAATGTGCAAATAACCTGTTAATTTTTGCTTGTTAATATAACGAAGAATGGGCTCTGAGAATAGCTGCTCTGAACTTTTCTGTTACTTGTGCTCTCACTTTCACGCCACCTGCAGAGCCAGTGAAAGTTATGCTTCCAATTGTTAAGTGCAGTTTTCAAACATGCATACAGATTTTAGAAATTTAGTACTTAGACTGTGAATCTTAGTATAGTAAAGACTTGGAAGCAAAGCATGATCTTACAGACAGAATTCTGTAAAGCTAGGGAACTCAAAAGGAGTCTTGCCATGAGATTTTCCTTTCAGTTCAGTCTAAAAATCATGTTCATAGCATTCCACTGAGAGTAGCATCCTTTTTTCCTCTGTCATTCTCACTGTGTAAAGCCAGTAGTTTTTCTTTATGGAAGCTGACATCTCTTGAGCAAAAAAATTTACATTCATGCTGGCCGCAAAACAATACATGATAAATAATAAATTTGATCCTGTAAAACGTGTGTGAGTTAGCGATGACCTAAACTCACTCCTACAGTTGTCAGCAGTAAAATTCCCCAAGGACAGAGTTAGGCTGTCATGAAAGGCTTGTGATTATTTCAAATTAAGCCTATACTCTACACGCTAATAATGGATGTCAGATAATAAAATACTAATAGCCAAGGAGCAACAAGAAGATAAGGTACACATTTACAAAGACTATAGTTTGTGATGTTAATAGATAAATTATGTAGGAAGTAAAAGCTACATGTAATTAGTTTCAAATAAAAATGTGGTACTTCAGAGGCAGTACTCTTCTTCTAAGAGAAAAAAATATCAGAACACTGGCTTTATGTTTGGGTTTGAGGGAATAAGCGTGTACATATACCAGTGGCTGACTACTTCAATTGGCACACATGGTGTAATCACAGTGTATCACTGAACTGGAACAAAGATATTTTAGCTTGAGGAAAGCGGCTGGGGAAGTGGGATCTCAGGAGGTCTCTAGTAGAAGCCCTCTATAAAGAGTGGTAAAGGTAGGAAAACTTAACAAGATTCAACGGAAAAGACTGGAGCAGCTGGAAAAGTTTTGTGATGTGTGATCACTGGGATACATTCACTGAAGTCTTGAATAATTGGCTTCATTCATGCAACAGGGAAACAGCTTTCTGAAATGACTTTAACTCAGAAAACAATAAATCAGCTGCTACAACCCCTTTGCCTGATTCTAGTACGTAGGAGGAGGGCAGTTACCTAACTAGGGATGCAGCGCCATACAAAGGGATATCAGTGGAAAGACTAAGGGAAAACAGTGCTTTAACATTGGGCAGAGAAGTAGTCTAGTTGATAATAAAACATTGTTAGCAAAAGGACTGTGTCAGTTATAGATAAATAATGAACTATTGTTAGCAAGAATCAACTTGAACACTTGCAAACAAGCAACGAGACTGTGGGCAACGCAACACACCTGAACTAGTCGATGAGGATCTAACATTGAATATTATAGGCATTATGCAGACAGAGTAGTAACAACTCTTACTGGAGAACGAGTGTGGGAATAAAGAACTGGTGGTTAGCAAAAATGTAAATCGACCTTCAGGTTAGAGAATGATTGTGGACAAGTGAGGCAGCACTGCAGAAAGCTCTACTGCAAGGGCTGAGAAGCAGCAGGTTCAAAACACCATGTAGTGGAAAACAGACAAAACCTGAAGGTCAGTAGAATGTAAGAACAAAACTGAGATGATTTAATCCTTCATAATAAATTGGGAGCTTGCATACAGGACAGCAGCATTTGCTCTCGGCAATGCTCCCCCTTCAGCAAACCGAGTGCGTTTGGTGTGTTTCAGCTCACTGAGCTGATCCCAGCGGGCTACAGATCAGCAAACAAGGATACTTTAAGATATATAATGCCTCATGAAGTTTTAGGTATGTTGGTTAGGGATGTGATGTAGTACAAGGTAATAAGAAGCACTGATTAAAAAAATCTTTTTGGATTAAAATGTACCTCAAGAATGGAGGACAAAAGAGGTTGTACTGAGAGTTAAAAACTCATAGGATGAAATCTGTTTGGACTAAGAACCCTTTTAATTATTTTTTAAAATATTCATTCATCATTACAGAAAACCTTAATATCATAAATAACTCCCAAAGAACAAATGCAACTAATAATCACAGCATTTGGGTAATTCTTAATCTAACAACTAACAGATTTCTGCACAAATCCTTTCTCTGTGCTAGTAGCAAACATCTAGGGCAGATCTACCAAGCATCAGGAGAAAAAATCTCTGTAAGCACTCCCTGGTCCAGTGAAATATTTAGATTCAGGAAAATAACATAATATTTGCATACCATGATGTCACACATTTTTCTTTTAGACATATAAAAGACAAGTTACATTGTATCTAACATGTATTCATCTCAAGAACAGCTGAAGTTCCAAGTTCAATCCTTCACATGTTTACATACTCCTGTGTGCACACATAAAAATACACAATTGGAACCTGACTTGCTCTGTTTCCAACAGACGGTCATTTACCAAAATGGTTGGATTGTATGGTGGTGTAGAGCTCGCTTTTTTATTTTAGATGAGCTGAAAAAGTAGTGTATCAAGACAGTATCTTTGTTTCTTTTAAATTTTCAGACTGCTTTACCATGTTAAATGTCCCATCATCTTTCCTTTTGAATTGAATTTTCAATTGCATTTCAAATTCCAGTTTCTAGTTCTTAAATACAAAGAGGCTTTATTTATTTACTACTCAATTAACCATCTATTTGATCTTGTTTGTTTTGTAGGAACCCAGTATGAAACTGGAACTAGTTTTCCCCGTGGCACACATGAGTGAAAAATAAATTCAAAGTATAAAACTTACCTGCTGATAAGAGTAATGAAAGCAGAACCATCAGCACATTCAAGGACTGTTGACCACAACTTGTCATCGTTGGCTTTCATTGGTCCATTAGAGAATTATCTGTTTGACAAGATGCAACATCATGGTTAAGCTTCTGTTTCATCTCATTTTCATTGTTCAAACTTTTACTTCCCCACAAAGCTTTGGTAAAATGAGATGGCTTCACACAATAAAAGAAAAAAAAAATCATATTTTTTTCTAGATTTAGAAGTGAAATAATTTATCCTTTCTATGATTTTGTTAAAATTCCTTTCTCATTTCACCATGAATGTATACAGCTACTTACATACTTTACATTAAGCCAGAGCAGAGATGAATCATATAAAGTCTATTGGATATTCACACCTCCCCTGTAATCTACATTCAGCAAAACTGCTTGTTTTACTGTTACAAGAATGGGCTGTTGTATTATGCCTGTAAGGTCTAGAAGGATACAAACAACATAAAAATAAATTGTCTGCTTTGAAAGTCAATCTGTTTTACCCCATTAGAGGGTGCAGTCATTCAGAAAGTGGGTCAAGCAACTGAGATGGTTGGAAACACTTCAAAAAGTGCCTTTTCATTAGAATCAGAGCATTTAATGGGATTATTATTTTTTGTTTTCCTAGAAATGAGGGTGAGATATGGTGCAGTTTGGCTGGCAGTCATAAAAAGGCTATCCCATTTTTTTGCAGAACAGTCCCAAAACTGGGTGAGTCCAAATGCATCTTATGTCCACATTGATTCTGTCTCAGTGCAAGTGTCATCACCAACATCAGTAGGAACATCTGGTACCCTATCCCGTCGTCACTGTTAACACAGAATAATGCTGGATGTATAAGGTCTTCAGCATCCTGAACTATCACATTGACAGCAGAGAATAATAAAGAGGCAATTTATTGGTTTGTACAACAACATTGGGAGCTTGGGCTATGAAAGAGAAAGCCTAGATGGTGCAACTGAAAGCTGGTGGGGTGAGTGTCATCCTTGAGTTTTTAAATATTATTCTAAGGTGTAAGGAGAAACTTGGTAAAAAGAAAGGAAAATGGCAATTTCTGTGAAAAATTCCATTGTTTGTTTCTGACAGTTCAAGAGCAACATGAGGCCAAACGCTTATGAAATCAGTGCTGTATCATACAAACACTAGGTAATTTACTAACAGGTGTCTACTACAATCTGCTGAATCAAATTAAAATCCCAAGACAGTTGCGCCTGCATGTAACAAAAGGGGAGGGGGTGAAAATCAACATTATAATGAACAACTAAATTCTGAGTAACATTATGTGGGCACAGGAGGGCAGACACAATGCTATCTATAAAGTGTTTAGACATATAAGATTTCTCACTCACAAAAAACGTCTCCAGCACATGGAGATTCTCTAAGAAGTCATGTTAACAAATGAAAAAAACCAGATCACAAACCTAAAAATCAGTGGTAACTTTTGTACAAGAAATCATGACAGTTTATACTGTTATCTGTAAGCACAATTAACATCCAAACCACTGTATTTGTAGCTTTAAAATAGGTCAGTTCTTCCAAGGGCAAAACTATTAGAAACCATAACACCATGAGGAAAAAAATAAGTGGAGAAAACTATGAATGCTAATTATGAATATTTCTATAAGGATCAATCCTGTTTGAAATAGCTGTCACCTTTTTTTCAGAAGGAATATAATATTAATTAAAACACCAAGCAGACTTAACACTAGAATTGCATAAAAAAGAATAATACTGAATATAAGCCAGAGGTTAAGAATGTAGGAGTTTAATCAAGAAAAACAGATACAAAGAACAAGCTATTGCCAATATAATCGGGAATAGAAGGAGTAAGATTTTTTCCTGAGTAAACCAAAGCTGCAGGAATTCTGATAGTGATTCATTATTAAAGGGAAATCTTGGCTTTAGTAACCGCTAATTAAAAAGAGATCAATAAGCCCTTCTGTTGTCTATCTGGGAAGAGACTATTAAATATTTCCATATCAAGAATAATTTAGGATGACATTAATGAGATGATACCAAGGTTCGTAATTTTGTATTTGCAATTCTGTGTAATTTGCATCCAGTTATTTTAGAAGAGCTGGCTGGGGGACATAATCCATACTTTTCAGTCTGGCATCTTTCAGAGGAAGAAACCTAAGGACATTTTTAGAAGTAAATGAGATAACCCAGGTAATTAGAAGCTTGTGAGTGTGATGTGGATCTAGAGAAAATTAATGGAATGGTTAATAAATAATTAAGGAGGGCAATATAATTAATCCATATCACTGTGGCCTTACATTAATTTTATTCCTCTCAGTGTTGTTGCTGGTGAAGGTAGCTTAAAGATAGTAATAATATAGTAATTTCTGTAAAATATCTCACTTAGTAGCAAGCAATTTGACCAGCCAATGAGAACAATGCAAAAAACCAATATAGCATATCAGGTATGGACAACTAACTCAGACTAGAAATAAGAAGCACATTTTTTGAAAAGTACAGTCTTGCTAGCAATTGAGTACATAGACCCTTACTGGTAATTTTTTAGTCAGTACCGTATGCATAAATCTAGAAGCTTTTCAGGGAGGGTAAGATCTATTTAATTATGTTCAACAGAACTGGCAACAATAAAATTAGCATTTTAATCTAAGTCTTGTGATGGTTATATTTTATTAAGTGCCAGCTGGGAAGATGACAGAGAGAGACCAGAACACTAGAGCCATGCATCAAAGGCCAGGAGAGTGACAGAATCTGTGTATATGTACACACATACATTTGGGATGCCACTGATTTGTGATCGCTACATTTAATATGACCATTTTTTGGAGGGCAGAGATACAACTAACCATTCACTACTTGACCATTGTGAATTTTTTTTTACATGCTGTTGTCTGACTAAAGCAGTCATATTTAGTGCACTATCATGGGGATGTCTCTGAGCTATTGGAGCTCAATCAGCCAGGTGGAAGAGATGGGCAGGAGAGCAGGTTGGCATGATAAAAGAAAGTGCCTAGATTGTGCAAAATACTTCCTAATGCTACGCCACAGAACAGAGATGATAGAAACATGGTAATTAGCAGTGATCTATCTGAATAATATCTTTATGATTAATGTTAGTCAAGACTGACAGGGCACTTTAAAATCAGAGAATTACATTTGAAGGAAAGAGGAAAGGTAGTTTTGATTGTTTGGTTTGTTTTGGTTTTTTTTGTTTTTTGTTTTTTGGGGTTTTTTTTAATAAAATTTGTGGGCCTGGAGGCTAAGAGATTAGGTTTTCTTTCTAGTTCTGGAAATCAGTGTTTAGAAGGGTAGTCTAATGCATCAATTTTAATTTTTAAGCCACCACTTTAAGCTCATTTGTTGTCACTGTGGTGGGAGGAGAATGCCCATCCTTTTCCATATCCTTTGAGATTCCTAGCTTCGCATGACCTCCTCCCTTCTGCTAGCAATCACAAGCATCTCTGTAGCTACATCAAACAGCAGACTAAAGAAATGGTTGAGGAATCACAGTTTTTCACTCTGTGTTTCAACATGTCTACTATGCAATACAAGAAATGGTCCTTCCTTGTGTTTTTTGATTGCTTTGCTCTCTCTTTTTATGGAGTAAAGATTATATTACGAATATTGCTTTCCCTTGCAGAAGATGCAACAATGAATGATTCAAAGAGAGCAACATTCAAAGGAAAGGTGCTGTAATGTCATGATCAAGGAGAACAAACATTAATATGAGACACAACAGGTGGGTGGCTTTTTGCTTCTGCTGCTGAAGAGCCTGGAATTGCAGTGTAACTTCTAATCTCGCCACCCTACAGAAAATGAATTCATTTGCCTTTAATCTCCCTCCTCACCATGGACTTCAGGTGCAGGGACCAGATATACATATCAGATCACGATATCAGATTGTATTTTTCACTTACACACCATGACATTTTAGCTCTTACTCTGCTGCTATGTACATTGCTTTAGTTATCCTTATAGTTTTATCTAGCTGTCTTTTCTTGCAGAGAATCAGTGAATCATTGGAAAGAAAAGCTGCCAAGAGAAATAACTATTTCATGTGGCAAGATTTTTATGTAAAAATAATTTTCCCCTCACTTTGAAGGAAAAGAAAAACTACATTTAAAAGAGATGTTTGAAAAGCATTGTACATTTTGCATTTTTGTTTATTAGAAAGAACAAAAGGAGCTAGCAAAAGAATGTATTAAATACATCAGTACTGCCTAGCAAGTTAGCTCTCTGTATAGAATAACAGAAAATAAAATTATCCAAGAGATCATTTAATCCCTCTTTCTGTCACAAGATTAAGTACATCTAAACTACTCTCAGCAGAAGTTCACAGAATCTCCACCACCAGAGGGATTTTCCAGCCTTCTTAGGCAATTCCCTTTCAGTGTTTCTCTAACCTCAAGGCTAGAAAGGTTTTCGTATGTCTAACTTGCAGCTCCTTTGCTTTGATTCAAGCCCATCTTGTCCCCAGTGGAGCTGGAGAATGATTTACTTATAGATACATTGGTTACATCTCTCTTTGCATCAGTCTTTAATCAACACATCCAAGAAGTGCTATCATATCTTCATTCAGCCTCTTCTTAGGCCAACAACTTCCACTTCTTACAATCTTTCCTTAAAAACCATATTTGCTATACCTCCTATACCTCCTCTTAAATCTGGCTCTACACTTTATGGTAAGGTTGTGATTGTAACTTCAGTGTCCTTTCGTTTTCAGTTGTTTTATATTTTCTTATTGCCCAGAAGGTCCTAATAAATACCCCTAAT
Organism: Pterocles gutturalis; assembly: GCF_000699245.1. Classification (NCBI taxonomy): domain Eukaryota; kingdom Metazoa; phylum Chordata; class Aves; order Pterocliformes; family Pteroclidae; genus Pterocles; species Pterocles gutturalis. The sequence continues at coordinate 33,494 of NW_010133713.1, read as the reverse complement.
AGCTTCCAATTCTTCCAACGTAAATAAAACTACAGCATTAGAAAAGTGCAGAGAGCCACTGCAAATTCTCATAGTTAATCAAAAGATACATAGGTATGTCACTGGTATACCAAGATAGGTACATCTACATAACTATATAAGTAAAATCATACCACCTCATGTGACATAATTAAGGATGACTCCCTCTTCCCATGCTAATGTCCACCAGGCCTTCCAACCTTAGGGAGTATCAGTGACCTGGCCCTGGGCAATCATGTCACAGCAGCAGTTGCAGTGGTGGGCTTCCCACTACTTCTTCCTCCATTCTGCTGGGACACATTCATCTTTCACAGTTATGATTAAATGATATCTAGAAAAGGTCTGATTTCCATAATCTCTTATTTCCCAATCTCCTCCTGGAAAACACCCTCACTAACCTCAGACACATATCAGCCTTGATGCACTTCCTACATTGTTGAGACAAGGATCACCAGCAGGGAAATGGCCTCCTCTCAACCTATTTGCTCATTGGAAGACAACAGACAACATTGGATTGCATTGTAGCATCAGTAAGGGGATGAATAGTGCAGCCGAGACAATCACAGTGGTTGAGAAAGCTGTTTAAAATTAGATGGAAAAGAGAAGGCTGTGATCCAAACCTAAACTTCTAGTCCAGCTCTATTCACTTCTCACGTTAAAAAAGGCTTAAATATGCATCAAGTATGAGTTCATGAATATTATTACAATGAAATTACAATCTTATTACAAAGGCAGCAATGTAACTGGCATGAAAGAAAACCTGATTATTAAGAAAACATGTGGTTTCACACTGCAGTAACCTCAACAAAATGTTTATGAAAAACAGATAGTAGTTTTTAGTTGACAGTTGTCTTACTTGAAACAACTGAAATAACCTACGAAAAGGAACTGCTGGTAGAAAACCTTTTGGATTATAGTGCAGAATCAAAATTACTCAGGGTCCCTTCCCATATGCTTGAAGTTAAGCATGTGTGAGTCTCCACACAACTATGCAGATAAAGCATTGAAGTTAGGGTGTTAGTATTGCTAAAGATGAGCAAATTTGTATTACACTAACTTGGCCAGGAAATTCTTTGCCCTTATTTTATAAATTTTAAAATCAAAAATACAAACTACTTTAATTTCACACACCCCCTGCCATGTTTATTATTTCCTCCAGCTACTCTCCAAATAGTTATGAACAAACATGCATGAGTCCTAAAAAATAAAACTATTAAGTACAGCCTGAAGACCATGTTATGAACAAACATGCATGAATCCTAAAAAATAAAACTATTAAGTACAGCCTGAAGACCATCTTGTGAACTTCAAGCAGTCTATAGCTTGTATATGCTTTATAACCTGTATAACCTGTATATAATACAGCTGTCAACTATCAAAGCCACTCATTCATCCCCTGCCTCTTTTACCCCTTTTACTTTTTCACCAACACGTTTAGTCAGCCATTGTGACCTGTTCTACACCTACATCCTGAGAGACATATACACATGCAAACTGGAAATGGATTTAGCGGTTCCTACCCCGACTACACAGTACATTGCGCAGTAGAATCTGATACAGAAATTAAAACATTCCTTTATTACAAGAGAATTAATTTTAGAGAATCAGTGGTACATTTAGACCTTTTAATCACAAAATTTACCTTACCTTCCCTAAGATAGCACAAAATCTTTATTGACAGCCAAATTCCTCACTGTCTCCACTGCAAAACTAAAGATATTAAATATATTACTATAATGTAGCTGTAGTGCAAATAAACTTAGCTAATCATTTTCTTGGTGCAATTCATTATGTATTTGCATTTGGTAGGACAAATATTTTATTTCCTGGATTTACTGTTGATGAAGGTCAAAAAAATTTTGATTGTTGTCTGTCCTACAGCTGTCCCTTCAGTGTATACATTAGATCTGACTTTGGGAAAAAAAAATACCTAAATTACTTTGGGAAGACAGTCAGCTATGTAAAAATAACAGCTGTAGTTGTCATGATTTACTGACACTGAAACTAACTTCAGCTACAAGTTAGTGGCAACTTTCTCACTTCTCATGAGCAAAATTCCTTCTGCAGCCAAGAGCTGCAATCTTTCCTAATGCTCTGAACACCACTTAGTTTTGTTAGGAGACTGAAATATTCATGTATTCTCATTTGCACGTACTGTATCAGCATGAGTGTAGGCAGCTGACAAAAATTTGTTGTAGTCATCCAGAATCCATATTTTTAATGAACTACACTCAGTTCAGATGTATACCTGGATTATTGAGTCAAACAAGACAGCTGAGTGATTTTGTGCAACCAACTTCTAAGATTAGCCAGCTATGTCAGCTGAAATGAGTGCTTCATTAGTGAATTAATAAGTGAATCTAGTACCATGAAACTACTGAGTCTGGTGTATTCAAGGAACAAAGTAATCTGAAACAACTGAATTTTGACACCGAAATTATGAATGCTCTTGGTCTCCTGTAAGGCAGGAATAATAAGGAAACACAGGCAGTTTTGTAACATTTTTTTTTTAAGAAAGTGTGAGAACAGGAGAGGATTCATTTAAAATAATTACAAATCTCTATTGTTAATCAAGTTATCATTTCAGCTTTTAAGAAAGGCATATCTCTTCTCTACGGAAACTTAAGTCGGTGTCATGGTGTCATGGAGTGATACACAGTGAAACTGCTCACCACCTGATAACCAAGACTCAGCCCCTTCCTGGATAATGATCCTGGAGCAGGAAGTGTCCCAAGATTGCAATCTCAGAAAAGAGAAGAGCCCGAGAGTCTGAGAGACTGTGAGACAACCAAGAGAGAGAGCGAACTTCTGGACAGAGCCTCATCTACATACTGGGCATGACATGCATGATATGGAATAGGCTATTGGCCAATTTGGGTCTCAATCCTAAACCTAAGATCAAATCCTAGGCTAGCAATTGAGGCTGTGCTTTCCCCAGCTTCTCCTGCACCTGCAGATACTGGCACAGCAGAGAAGCTGAAAAGTCCTTGACTGTCCTGGCAGCAACTCTAAACATCAGTATGTTATCAGCCGCCTTCTCAGCAGAAATCCAAAACACAGCCTCTTACTAGCTACTGTGAAGAAAGTTAACTTTGTCCCAGCCAAAACCACGACAGCTTGTCTTTTTGAGCTACTTTCAGTACAGAACCAGAGCAAATGCACTTCAATTAAAAATATTACAATTTCTAAGTCTTAATAATGTAAATTCTACAGTTTATTTGAAACAGTTTGCCCAGGTAATTTTAAATATGGTATTGAGAAATAAAAGAAGTTATGGAGGTAAGATTAGAAGTTTTATAACAGGAATGTTTTAAAAATCTCCCAAATCTAATAGACAAATACTGCACATCTCTATATTACAGCATAGCTTTAAAACCTGAGAATATGTGTATCTATAAACATCGCAGTAAACCTGGCTACTGTATTTTTATTATCCATTTGAGAAAAAAAGTAATATATCAACAATTTTATCTATTGAAAAATAGGTGTGAGCAAATTTTTCATTTCACCAATATGTTGTCAGCTGTATATATACAGAAATTAAGAACTACCTATAGTCCCTGTGGGAACACTCTTGGTACATTTTCCTTTCAAAATGGCCTCTTCTGAAAAACAAACCTTCCTGTGAAAAGTCTGTTGAAATATACATCTTATTTAATTCTCACATTCTTGAACATCGTTAATCATTATCTGTATCTAAACAGACTGGTTTCTAACCTGTCATTCTGGGTTCGTAAAACAGTTGCAAAAATTGTTTTGCTCAAAAGTGGAAAAAATATGAGGAGTAAGTTAAGCAAAAGTTAAAGCAGTCTCAGAGAAAAAGGATTAAACATGTAAAATTCAAAGGAATTCAGAATTCTCATTAATACTTTTTTCCTCTTTCCATTAATTTTGGAAAGGGTGTTTCCTTTTACAAATCCGAATTATGACTACATTTCTTCACAATCTAATTAGACATTCCAAGCCCCTGTATGGGTACCAAGTTGTACTTAAACTCTGGCTAACCATCAATCTTTGCAAAGTTATTACCTTAAGCATGCCTTGTCTTACAGCGCTAGAGCCAGTGCTTTCTGAAAGGCTCTAGAAGGGTTTTCTGGCCAGCAACTACTGAAATTGTAATTTCTGTTCCTGCTCAGAAAATGTCACTATGCTATTTAACACATTTTAAAACCAGGACACATTGCAATAGGAAAACCAGCTAATTTTGCTGGCACAGATAGCTAAGTCAGGAAAAGCTGCAACCCCTGATTAACGTAGCAGTGCTGGAAGAAGCTGCCAGTTGTGGTTACACTAGCAAAAATAGGGTTTTTTTCCTCGTGAGGACCATTTTACTACACCAGCGCAATGTGTAGCTTATCTGACATAGATGGGTCTACACTACAAGCATTTTGGCAGTATTATTCCAGCTTTTCTAAGGAAAACATCCCAATATGCACTGCAAGCCAGTTCTAAACGTGAACTGAAAGCGTTCTAGCTGTCCTAGTGCAGACCTACGTGTAGGTTCATCTACCCTGTGAAGAAATATAGGTTGCTTCCACTATTTAAGTTGTCTCACCTAGAACCAGCTCAGCTGTCTTTATACTACAGAGTAGTGTCAATATACTCTTATATGAGAAATAAAGTGGCCCAGGGAGTCACCTGGGGTGAACTGTCAAAATTCTGCACTTAATTGACCGTGTCCGTGTGTGTGGTGGTGGTGGTGTTTCTGGGATGGTTTGGCTCTTGTATGAATTGGTTCAAAGGCCAAGACTTTTTCACTTTTGAAATCTGAATCTAGCCATCAGTGTTCCCTTAAGAAGAAAATAACTCTTTGGATTCCAGGATACATTTTGGTCAAATCTCACTCATCCTTTCATTAAAGATAAAGATGAAAAATTGCCCATCATAGTCAACTGGGAAAGAACCAGCCCTCCTTAAAACATCTGTGATGGTATATTCAAATGTTTCATATACTGAAATGTTTCTCAGAAACAACACAAATGAAGGCTGTTCTTAAACCAGACTAGAAGAGGATAACAAGCTGTCACTGTACCAGTTAAGGAAAAATGAAACTGTGTGGGAGCCTTGAGCCAACAAATGTTGGAAATAAAAATTGTGTGACAGAAGATGGGAGTAACTTCCTTTCACCTGTTCTTTGCCTCATTCCTGTTAAACACACCAGCCTCACACCACACTGCAGCAGAAAATGTCATTTTTCACTGCTATACACTTAAAGAATACAGCAGAAAGCTGGTTTTAAGAGCAGTACATGCCCATGCTACTGCAACCATCCTAGCTCATAGCCATTATAATTAAAAAAACCTGTATTTTTGAGCCTCAAGAAAACTGAATTCTTAATAAAAACTTCATTTTGAAAGTTACAAAGTAGCAGAACCAAGAAAAATGCTAACGAATCCTTTGTCCTCTCCTCTTAGGCAGAAATACTCACAGGACAAAAGAAAGGACAATTTTTAGTAGTGAGAACAGCAGGTGTGGAGGTTGCCAAGCAGAAGGAAAAAAGGCATGCAGAGCAATAGAAAAGTAGCTTTCAACGATGTTTTTTTTTGAGCACTCATTTTTGGAACTGAAAAACCAAGTAAAACAAAGCTGTGCTGCTGGTGGTGGCATCACAGGCCCCAATCTTTGTTTCACATCCTTTGTTTCACAGGATGTAAAACGTGCTTATTTTATGTCTGGCTTGGGGTTTCTGCAGATTTTTTGCTGTGCACAGAGGTAGGTGTGAGAGAAGCTACTTGAAAAGACTTGTCTAGAATTCCACAGAAATCCTGTTTCTTGACCTCACATGGATCTAGCACTGAACCCCTCCTCCCCACTGAACACAGTGGAGTTGAGCAAAAATACAGGAATGTACCAGAAGCACTAATCGCAGACTGAAACCACAATTCATGTAGAAGTTACCTCCTTTGCTTAATATTTATCTGTATATGCTCAGTGGGCAAGCATACATCACACACCCAGAGCGTACTCCTTAGTGTTCCAAGTACTACAATAGTACCTGTGAAACCTAGTCACGAGCCGCTGACATCAACACTGTACTTTGCTCCATGCAGCCACATACCCAAGAAATGGCTTCCACCTGAAACACTTGCCATTTATACTTCTACACATCAGATTTGAGAGCTGTACATCAAGTTTCTAGGTCTAACGCCTTGAACAAGAAACACTGATTAAAAATGGCACGCTCCTGTGAAAACTGACCAGGTTAAGGGGAAAAAAAAAAAAAGGAAAAAGAAAAAAAAAAAAGCAAATGACCCATTACCTATCAGAATATAAACTCACTTGATGTCTAAACGATTTTCATTACATTTACAAAAAAGAAAGAACGTGCAAAAGAAAGCATGGCTAGGTAGTTTTGCTGTACCCTATTTCATAATGGTCAAATTTGAAGCAATGAAATACAACCATAGAATCATTTAGGTTGGAAAAGACCCTTAAGATCATCGAGTCCAACCATTAACCATTAATGGTGGACAGTGGCAAGTCCATCATCCTGTACTAGGAAAGTTGGAAAGTGGCGGTCAGAAGTCTTATTTATGACTTTCTGATGAGAACTAGATGCCAGCCATCTTTGAGACACTCCTACAAAGTCGCTAACCCAAAGATCTTAAGAAAATTATTTAATGTGTGCATAACTAAATATACACCTCAACTTATTGAAAGATTGTGATGAAAGGATACAGGGATATCAATATCACTTTAAACCACCCTTGCAGAAAACAAGCTTAGGTATCTTAGAAGGGTCATACTTAACCTCCACATTCAGAGACAGCAAAGAATAGAATACAACTTGGACATGTTAAAGAAGCGAAATAAGAATGTAGAGTTTTAAATCACAAGAATTATTTTTTAAATGAGATGCTTTGTTTCTGGAAGCTCTGGCTGAATGACTGCATTTCCTCTCTGCAATAATGCCAAATAATATGCATTACCTCATCAAGATGTATGTAAAGAATCAGGGAACCATTTCTCTCAGTCTGGTCCCAATGACTGATTCTTTTGGGTACTTTAGCAATTAGAAAGAAATAAATTAGTTATATTTTTTAAGTGACAAATTCATTACCATAGAATCATAGAATGGTTAGGGTTGGAAAGGACCTTAAAGATCATCTAGGTCCAACCACCCTGCCCTTAAAGGACCTTAAAGATCATCTTGTTCCAACAACTTCCACTAGACCAGGAGGTTGCTCAAAGCCTCATCCAGCCTGGCCTTGAACACCTCCAGGGATGGGGCATCCACAGCTTCTCTGGGCAACCTGTTCCAGTGTCTCACCACCCTCACAGTGAAAAATTTCTTCCTAATGTCTAGTTTAAATCTGCCCTCTTTCAGCTTATACCTGTTACCCCTTGTCCTGTCACTACACTCCCTGATAAAGAGTGCCTCCCCATCTCTCCTGTAGCCCCCTTCAGGTACTGGAAGCTGCTATTAAGTCTCCTCGGAGCCTTCTCTTCTCCAGGGTGAACAACCCCAACTCTCAGCCTGTCCTCATAGGGGAGGTGCTCCAGCCCTCTGACCAATTTTGTGGCTCTCCTCCGGACTCTCTCCAACAGGTCCAGGTCTTTTTTATGTTGGGGGCCCCACATCTGAAAACAGTACTGCTCGTGGGGTCTCACGAGAGCTGAGTAGAGGTGGAGATTCTCCTCCTTTGACCTGCTGCTAATGCTTCTTTTGACGCAGCCCAGGACACGGGTCACTTTCTGGGCTGCAAGCGCACGCTGCCGGCTCATGTTCAGCTTCTCATCCACCAATACCACCAAGTCCTTCTCCTCAGAGCTGCTCTCAATCCATTCCCCCCCCAGCCTGTATTTATGCTTGGGATTGCCTCGACCCTGTATTATTATCCTGTAAAACAGATAGTTTAAGCTATTTTGCTTGAATGGGGAACACAGAATACTGATCATAAAACACATGACAAAAAAATCGCCAGTGCTACAGCTTCAAAGCCAGGGGGAAGGCACAATATGCACGCAAATTTTATGAGCAGAGTATTATTTTAATCCTAGTATCTTGATGAGTTTTCAAGGTCTGTTCCCGAACATTTTGCCTGTTGTAACAAATTTTTTTTGACCCTCTGGTCTAATAAAAATATAATTCTTTTGGCAGCCATCACAGATGCTCGTTATGCAGTGATTTTCTTTTCACTAACCATAAGGCTTTTGATGGCCGCTATGTAATATATTTATCAGTACAGATGAAGTCATATACTCCAGACAATCAATTGTCTTGGGACAGTAAATTCCAAAATATACTGAAATATGAAATCCTTACAACTCAAATGTAGTTGAACTGCATCTAAAGAAGTCTGTGAAGAGCAGAGGGGTTTTCTGTATTTAGGATTAACTCACTTCAGATACAGGTTCCAAACCTGAATTCCAGCCTTCCCCCAGACAGAGAGGTCTGATATAGAGAAAGAAGGATTGAATCTGCCTGCCTGTATTCTACCTGTAATGACAACTCCCAAAGACATCTCTGGAAAACTCTGGGGGAAAGATGGATAACATTTCAGGAGGCAAACGAGGGTATGAAATAGAAACTAGGTGACAGTGCAATGGGAAATGGTGTCTTCCAAATAAGGAAATAGGAGCCAGATGCAGAAGCGATTTCTCCCCTCCTGTCTAACCTCATTCTGTTCCTTTTCATAGTCCCTTCAGCCAAAATGGTGGGAAAAAAAATGACCAGATGACTTCTGAAGAACCCCTCCCTTTCCTGAATTTATTCTGCATCCTCGTTGTCTCTAAAACCCTCCTACACCTCCTCATCATCTCTAAGTTCATTGACACATGATCTTTTCTAGCCAAAAATCAAAGTCAGCAGTCTATTCCTCAGCTTCCTTGGTAATCAATTATTAAACATATTGCTTTGGTTTGTGGTATTTGAACAAAGGTCATATATTACTCTGTATTCTCTTTGTTGTCCTATTCTCTCTCTCTCCAAAAAAAAGACGTATCTTGGTTAACCCCCTTGGCCCTGAATCCTCATGTTTTAATATCTAGACTTCAACATCAGTTAAAAGGGTAAGCACAGACTGGAGCATGTTTTGGTGTAATTTGTGTCATGTAACTACCACCTAGGATTACCGTCCTATTCAGATGACACACTACAGGCACCACAACAACAGTAAAGGAGGCTTTTCAGCCTTTTCCAGGGGTGTCAGTGCATTAGCTGTTGCAGCTACTGTAGGTCTTAAAAAGTAACTGTAAATCAAACAAACTTTTAAATATGTTGTCAAGAAGTTTTTCTTTAAGAAAATAATCTAGATTGGTAGTTATAGCAAACTGTAGCAAATTAATACAGCCCTCCTAAAAAGGCTTAGACAATCCAAGGTCTTTCACACAAAGATATAACTTATTCTTATTTAGCATCTTATCCATCTTACAGTAATACAATAGAAAAAATTTAATTGTCCTGGACATAATACTGAAAAATTTCTAAGGATTGAAATCTTACTGATTATAAGAAATCAGCTGCGCAAAGAATGGCTTACATAGTTTTCAAAAGCCAGAATAATACCTTATTTCATGTGGAAGAATTTAGAGGGTTTCTTCTGCCTCTTCTTTGCATTAAGACACTTTTAATCTTTCTGCCTCATCCTAAAATATGTATCCATGACAAAACAGCAGTAAAACATTAGGCTAATCTTGTAAGTGCAACAGGTTTTGGTAGGTTTTTGGTGGTGTTTTTTTCCCCTACTTCCAGGTAGCACTACACCATGATACAACCGCTAGAACTTTAATCATCCTAGTCTTCTGCTTACTGGCCAGGCTGGTAGCCCTGTCAGATGGCTATACTCTAGACAGTTAACTTCATCTCTGCTCTTTCAAGCTAGTTGTCTCAATTTCTTTCACATGTAGTTTAACTCATAAGAATTCACACAAGTTCTTGTTCTTAAGAAGTCATCTTTGAGTAAAAGAGCTGATTTCATGCTTGTTCATGGTGTAAAATCAAAATAGAACCTTTTGATTTTACTGCATGCACCAGAAATTAAGTTTTATAACAAGAATAATCAGTTATAAAGTCACGTAAAAGTTACTGGTTTTTAAAATGAGAAATGTTTCATACTCTAGATGTAGACATCTGAGAACAACAGAAAAAAACCCCAAAATTTTATTCTAGAAACATCCAAAAGCTTACTTGATTTCTCTCTAATTTTTATTGCAAGAGAAATATACACTGTCCTGGGTCAAATGAAACATTCAGAGTTGACTTAACAGTTTTGGTGTTTTTTCCTCTTAGAAAAGGCAGAAACATTTCTGTTTAACCCTATTTAATGTCACTCCATTCCTCATAAAATATGCTTTAATTTTTCCATACGGTCACTAACTTGGAAATCTAATTCTAAGACCAACTTCATTACACTGAAGTCAATGACAAAAGTTTCAATATAAGAACATAAAATGGAAGTTTTGATTCTTAACAGAAGATTTTTAGAGCTATTTCAGTAAGTTAGAAAAAGCTACAGTGAAATTCATATGGAAAATCTGTCTGTCACACCAGTCATATGTCAAATCCAGTTTTCCTTCTGCAGAACAAACTGATTAATATTTGAAAGTGGACATAAGCAGAAGTTTGTCTTTGAGGTGAATTTCTTCTGTAATCCTTTCATTAGAGGCTTAGAATGTTTTGAAGAAAAAAATTACTCCTGAAAACTCTCTATGTAATTATAACAGTGAATTATCACACAGTTATTTCTGTAAATGTCTGCTCTTCTCTGGAGCTCTTATCAGCTCAGATATCTTTTAGCTCAATGACTTCTATTGATTAGTTGTAAATAAATAGCAAATGCTATTGGACCAGTTTAACATTCTCTTATTCTTGCATTACAAAAGGGCTCATCTTCCCTTGCTGTATCACTTATAATTTTGTATGTCCTTTTGCATCCCACCTTCCAATAAACAGTTTCAATCTTTTCAGTATTCTCTCTGCAGTAAGTCTTGTATCACTTGTCAAGTGAGACATGTGGGAGAAACTCAAAGGTCCTTGATTAGGAATTTAGAATTACCTTTAAATAGGGCTTGCATCATAATACTTCTTTCAAAGATACACTTAGAAAATCAAAGAGTATTGAAACACCAATTGATTTGAAGTAAGGAAGCAGCTGCAAAATGTTTTAGATTAGACTGATGTTTATATAGCTTAAAAATTGTGTTTTCTTTGAGAAGGTACATCACAGTAGTTCAGAAACCCTATCAACCAGAAACACCATCCAGTGAATAAGAAAAAGTCATTTTAAAGGAGGCCGTGTTCTTAACCTGATATACCTCTAAGCTAAGAGCTATTTACTCTTGTAGGATGCTTCTGGGTCATATCTTTTCCCCCTCTGCTACCGTATTTACCTCAATTGTGTACGGAAAATGTCAAACAAAGAGGCCAAAACTGCAGTTTCATCTTGCTCATAAACTCTATGCGTAGCAGCTTTTGAAGGCAATTTTGAACAGATGAATTCCCAAAGCAAGTCATGCAATTCATCACCTTCCTCATATTATAAGGTAATTAACAATAATTGTTATTGGCCACTCTAACCTACAGAAATATATCTCTCTCAGTGTAAAAACAAAACTCACCTTCAAGTCCAGCACTCATTAAGAAAGAATTTAAGAAAAAAATCTCACTTAGGAAAACACTTCTCAGATAATCAGGCTTGCAGCTTGAAATTGCAACACTGTGGTCACCAAGTTCCACTTAATCCTTCACAGAAACGTTCATAACCAGGCCAGGCATCTGCACCGTAACTGCCTTCCAGTGTCATAAACCTTGTCACAAAGGGGCTCTTCAAATGAATACTATTGCAAAATATCCTCAGAAGTGAGACCAAAGTTCATCTGAAGAAGTCATAATCTTCTTCTGGGAAGTCAAGAGGTGGCAACCAGAACTTAAACGTCACAGTTTCCTTCCCTGCAGGGCACAGTCATTTGATAATTAATAAAAGTAAAAGTTGCAAAAAGCACACATCTAAGAGTTGCTGCTGCATATGAAAGAGTAAGCCTATTTTTTAATCTAGTAGAAAAATACCTGGGATCTTCAAGTAGGTAAAGCAAGCATAAAGATATCCAGAACACATTGTTAAAGCAGAAAAGAAAATTGGCTAGGAATGAAAACAAATATGACAATTAATGTTTACAATCCAACAAGCAACGAGAAAAGCCAAAACAGCCATGTATGCAATAGCAATACATAGACTTCTGAACTAAAGATCTCTGACTGACTGCTAAATGCATGCAATACAAGACAAATAGACACACTTAAGAAGAGACCTGTGGGGATATCAGCTCAATGAACTTGAAACAAGCTGTTAATAAAGCACCCCGTCTCAACTGCAACTGTATAATACAGCCAGTTCCCCAGAATATCCATGTCAAGGGCTAACAAAGCATTTGCAATTAAAATAACCCAAAAATCCAGGCAGTTGTATTGGTGTGACTACCACAGACGTTTTAAAAAATCCTGTGGGAACAGAGTGATCAGTGTTCTTTTTTGAAAGCTAATAAATATTAAAAGCCAGACCTCCCACCAGATGCCCCATCCCTGGAAGTGTTCAGGGTCAGGCTGGATGAGGCTTTGAGCAACCTGGTCTAGTGGGAGGTGTCCCTGCCCATGGCTGGGGGGTGGGAACTAGATGATCTTTAAGGTCACTTCCAACCCAAGCCACTCTATCATAGAATCATAGAATCATTAAGGTTGCAAAAGACCTCAAGGATCATCAAGTCCAACCCAACACCACCTAACTCACTAAACCATGTCCCGAAGCACCACATCTACACGTTTCTTGAACACTTCCAGCGATGGTGACTCCACCGCTTCCCTGGGCAGCCTGTTCCAATGCCTGATGATTCTATGATATGAGGTTTCAGACCAAATCTGTGCTTGAAAGTGCTGCCAGATAACCTAAGGCAAGTATTTGGGTTCTGTTGTTTGTCTCACAGGTGGAGGAGAACAAGACCCAACTGAATTCAGCTTTACTCAGCATATGAGCATGTCAGTGGGTCTCCGAAACTACTCACATAGAGCAAACAACAGCACCATCAGGAATGTTCCACTAGTAGAAACTTCCATCTTGGTCTCATAACAAGGGAAAACCATCCCGATTATCCATCTTTTCTCCAGTCAGGCTTCCCATTGTACTAATAAGCTACTAGCTAACAGGGAAGTAGTATTTCCAAGAAGACGAGACAAAAACAGAGTAGGGAGCCAACTGAGGCATGCGTGGTACATGAAAACACAATCCCCTTGAACATCAGGGCCTCCTACAGCACGTTTCCTGGCTCCCAAGGTAGGTCTTCCAGCATGCAAGGAAGTTTCTGGCAAAGCACAAGCAGAGGCAGACAAAGGAAAATGCACGTGCGCATCTGTGTATTTAAAAGAGAGAATGCAACATGAGAAGTCGAAAAGTAATTTGGTTTTATTACAAGCAGTTACACAGTGGGTACTACAGTAAAAGCATTTCCACTATAACACATCTATCAACCTGTCAACCCTACATTGCGGGACCTAATTAGCCTGCTACTTTTTCATCAACCTTGAATCATATTTCAATTTGCCTTTGTAGCTGGAGCATGAAAAACATTCTGAAGTGGTTTGTTGTAGCCTAAGAAAAAAATAAAATTTGAGCCTTAAGTATGTATATTATATCACATATATTTATGTCACCTGTTTTTACTACTAAAAGCCAGACTAAAGTTTCTTTGCTTTTAATAAAAATTATTGAAAATAAAAACTTTGTATGTTCTGTATAACTCATACAGCTCTGTCATGAAAATACATCATTCAGATTGTTCATTCGTACGAAGATAAACGTTTCTTCTCCCATTGGCTCAGTGCTATAAGAAAATTAATGCACTCGAAAGCTGCCCATAATATAACTCAAAAAAATAATACTTCAATCCTTCAGAACTTTCTTACTGGTAAAAGATAATCAGATAATTAAAGAAAGCTGTTTTTCATCAGGAAAAACAGCAGTTTTACAACACAAAATAACTACTGGTGCAAACATTAATATTTTCTCCACTGTTACAAGCCTGATTCAGTTTGAAAATGTGCATATGGATAATTTCCACATATTTAAGCACAGTCTGCAGACAGCACCTAGCAGCCTCAAGTGGTACTCCCTGTTTTTCAGCTACGCATAGGCTAAAAAATCCATCCAGTTGCTTCAGCACTCCATGGCCAACTGACAACTTAGGTCTCAGGTGTGATAACCAAGTGTAACAGAAATACATAATAACCACAACAGTGTTGACATGTCATTGCAACACATGAGCATCAATGCAACCCCCTCGGTTCAGGGTTTGCAGAGTGAGAGCCAGGCTGAAAAAAAAATCAAAAATCCTACTTCTCTTAATGGACTTGGACTATTTTGATGTCTCCCTCTTCTAAGAATAAGCTTTTTAAAGATAAAAATTATTCCGTCATTAATTACAAGCAGCCCGACTTCTGCTCAAACACTAAGAACTTTTACTTCTGGAGAATAATGGATGTGAAAAATTATTTCCCCCCTGTTATTTGAAAGATTTCTGTAGCACTTTTGGACAATGTATTTTCAGGTATTCTTTTTCAGCAACAAGGAATATTCTTGGATATTAACAATCTTTTTCTTCTGAAATATTTATGAAGGGTTTTAAGATCTGACAATGTTCTGGGCTCAGCTGGGATAGAGTTAATTTTCTTAGTAGCTAAAATAGCCTCAGCAAAAAGAGTCCCCATTTGCGTGTAAGCAGCTTGACTTTCACCCTTTGGATTTTGCGAAGTCATCACTGTGATAGTCCTTTTGGTCACCAAGGATTCCATATCGAGGAAAGTCAGAATACGTCACGTAAGCAACGCGCGGGAGCAGAAATGGATGCCAAAGTTTTGGAAACATTCTTGGGTTTAATTACAGAAAACTTGCTTCTTCTAAAAGTTTATTCTTATATGTACTTCACAATGCAATGGAAATGGCATTTCAGGCTTTGTCCTCAGTTTTTTATACTAAAAATTACTGAAAATCAAAGCTACCCATTTTTCTTAAATGATTACTGCTTTGTGAAAGACATAATGCTGGGAACTCAGATGATCCTCTTTCGAGCAGCGCCACACCTGCACTGATAATGCTGCAGAGGTGCCCAGGAGTCATACTGCACCTGTTCCCTCTTACTTGCCAAAGCAGGAGACATAGTGCCTTCCATGATACATGTGATATGTGATATATAAGTGATATATACGACATACACAATATGTGAGATAGAAAAGATAAGTGACAGACACATGACATGCGATAGACACACGACATGCGAGACGTGATATACACAGTATATCGTGATAGACACATGCGATATACACACGCTATGCACACGTGATACGCGATATGTATGTGATACGTGATATATGCGATATGCACACGCGATACGTGATACATAAACACAAGATGCGATATATGCAATATGCACACGTGATATGCAATATGTATGCACAATATACACAATATGTGCACACAATACACGATACATGCGATATGTATGCGCGATACACTGTATGTACACGCGATACATAAACACGATGTGCGACATACTGGATATGTACATGATATGCGATATTACATGATATATAACAGGACCTTGGATCCTCATGAGATTAGTCACATTCCACCGGAGTAACCCCTCCTATTATTTGGACTTTTGTGAGTTAGAAGAAGGGCACAGAACAGGCTTAGAAAAACAGAGGCGAGTCAGAACCTCACGCAGTCCCGAACCTTGAATGACCAGCAAAGCAATCATTTTCATTACCACAATGCACACTGTGTATTCAGTGTCATAAAAACTTTAAATTTTAGTGAGTTCATAAAGGTGTTTCCACTTAACTTAATCTTTCAGGATCTGCCTGAACTAAGATAGAAATTATAGTATATTGTCTCAGGCTGCTAAATGTGACAAACCAGGTTTTCAAGCCAGTGGGAAAAAATATGTTTTAAAACCTATTCCAAAAGCCTTTTTACTGCCTTTCAGTAAAAATCACCTACTAACTATGCTGAAACAGAGTGCACTACATAAACGGAAACAAGCAGCTAATATGAGAGAGGATATTAATAAAAATTAAGAGTGAGAAGATGGACCAGTGCCTGAGAAAGCCTCTTAGCAACAAGGTACAGGAATGACAAGGATGCTGCACATACAAAGCAAGTTTATGCAAAACAGAGGACAAATGCCAACTGAACAAGTATCTGTCTTTGGGTAATAAAAGCACATTTCTTTCAGATGTTTAGTAAAATGCACTTAGTTAAACACGTTAGCACTTACTACTGATAACTGGACTACAAGGTATGGGGAAAGTATTTTTGAACGCACTAATGGTTAAAGGAATTTTCTGCCCTAAATATACTTTGAAACTAAAACCAGTTGTGTAGAATGAAAACTCAAAGCCTGTTCCAATTCTTTTAAAAATCAACGCAGCTAAGGAAGGACTTAAGTGAAAACACCAGGATTTTCATAGCAATCATCATATAATACTTCATCATTGAGCAAAGTTTTAAGTTAAAACACTCCAAAAACTACCCAAAAGGAACAATTCCTTCAGCACTTGAAACACTGTCAGTTTTGTTACCCTGTGTCTCAGATCCAGATGACTCTACTAGTGTCTGCTTCATCTTAGCCCACACCTACTTAATTGGTACCATGCAACAGGCACCTTTATGTGATATTCACCAGCTCACATCCCCTCTCCCCAGTCTCCCATTTCCAAAGAATTTAAATGGTAAAAATCACGGCCAACCAATGAGAACAAGCTACAGAATTTAAGACACTTAAAATCAATAACCAAAATATTAATTTACTTATTAGATTAACTAGCTAAACAAATCTGCACATACCTGTAAAGGGCCTTATTGGAAATGTCAGCCTTGCTATTGTCAGGCAGTACCAAATACACACGGCTTGAGTTTTCTGCGCACTAGAGCTCTGCTGTCTCAGCTTGCTTTGCCTGTCCAAGATAAACTTCATCGGAAGGGCGGAACAAGTAATTACCCAATAATAGATATTAAGGAGAGGGATATTGGGAACAAGTCTTCTGGGTACGCTTATATTATCTAAAGTAGGAACTGCCCACTGGCCCATGATGACGGATTGACTAGCTGGGATTGTTGCTTTTGCTTCCCATCTCCAGACACAACCTCGTAAAGGGCGTGGCCTTGGGAAAAGACTGCTGTGCCCCATGCTTCATTTCTAAAATCAGTACAGAATGGTATTCTGGGAAGAAAAACAAAACAAAATACACCAAAATTACACTAGGACGCGAAATCTGTTGTCTGTTCAACACCTCTAGTAGAGGAGGGGTAAGTTAAGGATCCCTAAGCAGAAATTCCCCTGGCAGATATTTAGACATTCCTGGGATACACCTCACCTATCTTTAAAAACTTTCTGCAGCACACAGATCTATATCTATACTCAGATCAACAGAGAAGGAAGCACTTTCTGCCTGCAAACCAATATGATCATCTCCATTTGAAAGATAAGGAACGTGCTGCTGACTCCACTGAATGACAACAGGTGGAGAGAACTCCATTGTGCATTAATACATCCGGATTAATGAATCATGTCCTATCTACTAGCACTGAGTGCCAGCTAAATAAGTGTGAGACAGTTTTAAGAAACCTTATTTCTGACAGCAGTTGATTGTCTTTTAGTCAAATCCAGCAGAGGGCCAACTGTGGAACATCTCTAGAGACAACTGAGGAATGCTGCACTGAGAAGAAACCAAACTGTAACTACAATATACAACAGAAACAGAGAAGGACCACTGGAAGAAACAGACTTGAACTTTCTTGAGGAAATTAGAATGTGCCAAGTGAAGCAAATCCAAGTATAAAGTGGACAACCACTACGCAAACTGCAAAGAAACCCAGCAGAAGAAACCTGATACAGACAGTTGCCCACAGACCTATGGTGAACTAACAGCAAGATAACTTCTTGCCATATGAAGAAGAGATGCAGTGACTAAAAGAGGATTACATCACTTAAGCAGAGCATATAGGAACTAGAGCTTGCATAATATGAATGAGAACCATGTTAATAACATAATTAATCCCTATGCATTCTATTTTTATGTACAGGGTTTTAGAAGAAGCTTTTGTATTTGGAGTACAAAAGTTGGCACAGTTAGCCAAATCATGATATCAAAACTTAAAAAAAGCAACACTTCATGGAAAGAAGTTAAACTGAGGTTCCAAAGTACTCTGTTTTCACCGTGGGAGAATATAGAATAAAATGCTTAACTAAATGAACTGAGAAAGGTACAACGCACAGCGATAGGTAGAGGAGAAATTCCCCATCACTGAGTTTAACCATGTTGCTCACTAGACAGGCCATTCCTGTGTATATGAAACTATTACTACAGGGTCCAAGGACAACATTACTGTGATACAGGAAGGGAGAGAACAGAGCTCAAAAAGTTCCAGCACTTGTCAGTCTGTGCCTTAACACACCAATTGGCTATTGGAATAACACACAAAAGCAAAGGGTGAATGCACCTGCAGTACAGAAGAAGGCAGAACTTAGACATTGGCTGAGAAGAACCAATCAAATACACAAAGAGAATGAGGGGGGAAATCTGAAGAGGTAAATTATTCCAAATATTTCCTACAGCTTAGACAGCCCAAGGTCATGCCTAAAGCTGTCAGAAAAACAGAATACCTTTATAGTATCCCTTAAGGGAATGTATTGTACAGATTACTTTTACAGCAAAGAAAGTAATTGAAGGAAAATCATCAATATTTTGATTATATAGAAGGTTAATGCTGACAATGCTGATGCCTTAATCTAAAAGAAGTATCAAATGAGCATGACTAGAGGGTCTGAACAGCTCTGGAAAGAACTAGAATTCACAGAGTAAATCAAAGCAAGAAGGTAAATCCTGTAATAACATTAATACCATATTTAGAAATTGAAGCACTTCAAACTATTCGGGGGACCACAAGGATGCCGTAACGAAGTGCTATTGCAAAAATAACTCAATTTTCTTCAATATCTGATTGGAGCTGCTATTGTTTGCTGTTGATGTTCAACAACTGTTGTCTCCTTGAGACAAACTCATGTGAAGACTAGCTAGATAGTAGTCCCCTTAAGTATTTTGTCTAGGCACACTCTATGACTCCACAATGACCCAAATTCTTTTTCTACATTAACAACTGAAATTTGTTTTCCCAAAGAGGTAATGATTACCCATACCCCAGCCAAGGTAAAAACACAGGGAGGGAAAAACCCTAAAGATCTGGTGACTCACTGAAGACATTGCTAGTTTCCTCATGGGCAAAATTTATCATTTGTAGAGGAAGGAAGATCTGACAACCTTAAAGATTTTCTTCTTGCTTTGTATTTTGTAAGGAGACACATCTTAAGATTGCCCTTGCCATGCTCCGGTCTGCCGGGATCGGGATCGCGTGTTAAAACACACCAGACTCGCTCAGGTTTTCTGAAGGGGGAGCACCGCCAGGAGCAAATGCCCCCATCCTGTACACCCACTCCAATTTATTACCAAGGATTACATAATCTCAGTTTTGTTTTTACATTCTACTGACCTTCAGGTTTTGTCTGTTTTCCACTACATGGTGTTTTGAACCTGCTGCTTCTCAGGTTCGCCATAGGGCTTTCTGCACTGTTGTCTCACTTGTCCACAATCGTTCTCTAACCTGAAGGTCAGTTTATATTTTTGCTAACCACCAGTTCTTTATTCCCACAGCCTTACACAAGAAGCCCAAGTACTGCATCCCCAGAGGACACACACTCTAGTTTTGAAGCAGTCTGAATAATCATGGGGAATTCAGATCACTTTGAAGGTGCCTTCTCTCAGCCCCAAGGAGTCTAACTCCTACTGCTGACCAAAACACTGCATAGTGAGCAAAAACCAAGCACCATTTCTGTCTCAGAAACTTTAAATCTGTAAAAGAAACAAAATCATAGTGGAGAACTACTTCTGTGTTGCCAGTTGAGAAAAAACAAAAACCTACAATGACCACAGTGCACATATTCTGTGAATTTTCTGCTGTCAACTGATCAAACATCTGACCTCAGCGCCATCCTCTTATCAAGATGCTGTTTCTAAGTCAACAGATTTCTGGTGGAAAACAACTTTTATCTCTTTTTTTGAGATTCCAGGTCTCTTTTCCTCTCCTTCTTGTCAACTTATCATCTGGAACCATGTGTTCTGCTCTTCCTGCTGCTGCCCTTAATCCTGAAAAGTAGCAAGGCAGACCTACCACTTTGTCACTACTCCTCCATAACCTCATTTGGCTGTCAGGTTTTGCCAATTAAGTCCTTCAAAGACTCTGTGGGAGAAGGCAAAGTCATGTTCAGGCTTAAAATTTCTTGACCGAATTTATTTTCGAGAACTTAGGAGTTCCAATTCTACAAAACTGTGACAAGGCCCAAGACATATGTTCCCTTACACTGAGCTGACTCCCTCTTCAAAGCATCCACAGCTTGGCGGAACACTTCCTTGCCTTCACCCAGAAATCATTCCAGTAGAATCCATTACTCACGATACTGAGTAACTGGTGGACAAAATCGCAAATTAAATTCACACTGGTAAATGCAACATAATGCAGGGAGGAAACACCCTCCCCTCACTAGCTTTGCACAGTGGTGAGCTCCAACACTGGGTGGGCTATTGCATATTAGAGAGATATGAAATCTATAATAAAAAAATTCTGCATGTTAATTCTATGCAGGCAGTCATTTAGTACTCAGAAAGCAGACAGAATTTCAGAAGCTGCTGAGGAAAAAAAGGGAACAAAAAGAAAAGCTCATTATACAATGGTACTAGTTTATGGTTTATCTACATCTCTAGAGCTGGAAAGGGAACAGGAGGGAATGAGAAGGATAATAAGAGGTGTAGAATGCAAGCATTCAAACAGACTAGGAAGATACAGCTGGGAAGGAACCTCATAGAAGTCTATAAAAATCTACAGGCATCACTGGCAAACTGAATAGGCAGCAATCACACATCACTTCTCATAATACAAGAATTACAGTATTATCAGACATCACTTCTAAAACAAACCAAAGGAGGGGTTTTCTTACACACAGCATGCAGTTTAACTGGATTTTTTTTTTTAATGACAAAAGCTTACTTATATTTTAAGAACAATTTTAAATATTGGATGGATATAAACATCCACCAACAGCTATTAAACACAAAACTATGACTTCTAATGCAGACAGTACCTGCGATGCAGATGGCCAGAAGCTGAGAGGGTATATCTGGGAAATATGTTTGCCCTATACTCACATGATAGCATATCAAGCCAAGCCAGTATGAGAGACAAGGCAGCAAGCTAGACAGATGCTTAACCTGACCCAAAAACATCCACTCTTACATCCTTTTTCTGTCCTCTGCCTAATCCAAAAGAGCCATACCAAAGCCCAGTCACCTTGCCCTGTCCCTCATCCCTGCAGAATGCCTACATAAAAACAAACAAAGCATTACTCTACAAGAACAGATCATGACTTCAAAGGCACCTTTTGAAGGCTGCAAAGATCAGTTCTCTGAAACCTCTATAAGATGTTCTCCAGGCTGTCTGAAAGTCTGCTTCTGGGCAAATACAAACTACCGTACCCTCAAGTTCTAACGTTCATCTACAGGAATAAAAACTTGACAATTTGATACTTATAACCGCCCTTCACCGCCTGTAACTGAAGAGCTGGCCCAGCTTTGGATCCTCCGAAACCACAGAATATAATGAAGTCACAACTTGGGGTCAGTGGATACAAGAGAACTCTTCAAACAGACTTTTACATCTTGAAAGCAGATTCCTGTTAAAGGACAAAGCCACCGTACTGATGCGCAGTTATGATTGTGTACAGACAACTACTGTCTAGATATTCAACTTAAAACTGCTCTGGACCCTGCACAGGGTATACAGCAGGCAAAAGCTTCAGCAGACTCTTCTGGTCAGCCTGCACACTGCTTTCATTTTGGCCTCTCTAGAATAAAGACTTCAGGAAAAACACACTCACGCAGCCCTCAGGTAGTTTCTAGGAAAAGAAGCTGATCCCTTTGGTTGTCATAATGAGACAGAAATTAAAATGTTCCTAAGGGTTTGTTTTTTTTTTTGTAGGAATCTAATATTGTATAGGTATTAATGCATTCCTCATGTCCTGCTGATCACCTGTGTTGTGAGGGGTTTACTTTCTATTGTATTGTGCTTTATATGGTAAAAAAATATGAAGGGCTTTGTGCCCTGGTGAACTTTGGTTTTGACCAAAAACTGATACAGCATACCACTAAGAAAACCGACCGTGCAGAAAGAATTTTTTTTTTAATTTTAAGTGCCACTTTACTACTTCTGTCTTAAAGCATCATGTTCTTCAGGCATCATTTCATCCTTCTAACGTGGTAAGATCTGCTGCTAACTACTCAAATCTTTACATTTTCAGAGATCCTTCACTCTTATGACAGAACAACCTCAGTATTGCTTAGGTGCTTGTTCATGTATTTTAAATCATTGACATTTCTGCTTAGTCTTGCTGGAAAGCCTGGATCCATTTCACAGGGGAAAGAAGGTCAGAGAATCTGCCATCCCAGTGAATTTGGGTTGCATCCATCATCACTTGGTACTTCAAAATTCAGGTTCTGTAATGGTTATATCATTACATTTTTTTATCAGTAGCAAGACGTATAACACATGGATGGCTTTATTTGGTCTGCTTTACTACTAATAGCTAGGCAATTAAATTTAGGTGACATCCTTTCTTCCGACCCTCCCCAAACAAACAAAACCATCATACAGATGCATTACATTCAGCATGGATATAGTGACAACACAAGATAATTCCACCAAATGACCCAACAGGTATCTATCAAAAAATATTTTTACATTTCCTATCAACAGCACTTTTTGAAACTGGATTTTAAAAGTTTTTGATTCTATGACAGACATAGCCAGCATGGGCTTAAGAACTGAAGATACAATGCTCCTTTAGGACCACGTCTTAGCTCTGTTTTCAAGAAAAGTACACAGGAAATTTACTCCCTTAAAACAAGCTTTGGGTTTTTTTTAGTGGTTTCCTAAACTCTTCAAATGTGTGAGTTTCTGGCTTTTCAATCATAGAAGATGCTCTTGTGCAAGAAGACAGGACTTCTCTTCCAGGAAAGAGGACTTGCAATGACGACTCCTCTGGAAACAAACTGATCTTATCATGTGCTCAGTGTCTCAATTCACAAGAAGACCCATGTTCTTCTGTGCCAGATATAACTTCTCCAGTAAGGCTATGCAACTGACTGGTGTTTTTTGTTGTTTTGGCAGCTGAATTGGAAAAAAAAAAATTAGGAAAGACGTTCATGTTTAAATAGGATAAACACTTGTTTGGTTTTGATGCTTAAAACTAAACACCAGAACATTTTCTTCCTACCAGACAGAAAGGAAAAAGGAAAGGAAATAGGGACAAGGCTCATGAAACAGGAAAAGGATTTCCCTGGTTCTGATCAGTATTTCATGAAACAAAACCACCGCCACTGTTCCTAGCACCATTTCCTAAATGAAAATAGGAAGAGGAAGAAGGCACAATAAATATTTTTTTAGATAAAACTCTGGCAAATTTTTGAAGTTTGGAGGCAACTGCTGGACACCCCAGCTTTATTAGCCCAGCCCATGCCACCAGTATACTGCAAAACACGGGCAGTCTTGACTTTGGTAATCAAAATAAATGACAAAGAGAACCATTAATTTCCACTATGTGCCTGCCTAAGCCTGCCTTAAGAGGGATACGTGACTGACATGGCAGACAGAACAAAAAAGGAAGAGCAAGTTCAGAAACTACAGGAAGAGAAATCCCAGCTTTGATTGTGACAAGTGAGAGCATTAGTTTCATTTACATTATTTATTTTATACAGGGCCTTTAATTGTTTGTTGTAATATAAGTACTATGCAGAAGGCTGCAAAAGCAATGCTTGCTTTTAAAGCCTAATTATCAAAACAGACAATAATATAAACACATCCTGCTTAAGAAAGGTGCTGACTGCTTTGGCAATATTGCTCCTCTTTCATCTTTCCTTTAAAAGCACCAAGCACCCAGAGTTTTGACTAGGGCTTAGTGTGAGACAGACGCAGTACAGAGCACTTCCGAAAAGCATGCCTGGGTTGTTGGAGCTTTTGCTTGATGTGTTAAGGTTGGACCATAATTACATTGATTTAAGACTATTAGATTAAATTTCATACTTCAGAGAAGAACAAAAGAGAAAAATAATCTCTTAAATGTTTAAAACTGTGAAGCCTTGTGAACTTGTTTATTCCATATCTCACTTCCATCACCAAGTTTAGAGCGATGTTACTTAGGTTAAACAAATAATAAATTTAGTTCTTATTAGTTCTCAATCATTTGGACTCATGTTCATGCTACTGCAAATCTTCCACAGCAGTCCTCACTCAGAAGATTTAGGAAGAAGCTACGTAGAGTTGGAAAACAGTTATAAGGGTTACAAACTCTGGACCAAACTTTTCTGTAAGCACTAACCTTATTGCACCTCTTATATTACCACTGAAAGATTAGACCAATTACAAAAGCATAAAATGAACACAAGTAACACAAATTAATTTTAATGAGAGCTACACATATATGCCTATAGATGTTCATGTGGATACAGATTAATTTCTCTTATGTATAATAGATTCTAGAAAAAAAAAAACACACAAAAAAACGAAGCAAGCTTTGGACTATGGCCTTAGGGCTTAAATGACTAATGATGGATAGAACTTTCCCTGCTATGAATATGTTACTATGAGAAAGAAGATAGAGACTGTCTAACAAAGACAATTAATGGACTGAGCAGCTCTCTGCTGAGAATGACCCAAAAGTGTGGGAAGCTAATGATAAGGACTAGAAAGGCAAAAGAAGTATTATTACTGCCAATTCCCTTCCTCATAAATTTCACATTGTTATATTTAGATTACTGGCCAGGAGTGCATCCCGATTCCTGCAGAGGAGACTCAGCAAGGGTTTGCTTTCACAATAGCATCCTTCAGACACATGGGGCTTGACCCTGCTACAATTCAAATAAATAGGAATTTGTCCATAGTCTTACAAAAATAGGATACATGTCTTGAAAAAGGTTATTTCTTATTAAAGACATATT
This sequence comes from Pterocles gutturalis, assembly GCF_000699245.1. Taxonomy (NCBI): domain Eukaryota; kingdom Metazoa; phylum Chordata; class Aves; order Pterocliformes; family Pteroclidae; genus Pterocles; species Pterocles gutturalis. The sequence continues at coordinate 8,389 of NW_010133713.1, read as the reverse complement.
TGAGCCCTGCTCAGTAACTCTTCACCTGTGCTCTTCCACTCTAAAATAAAAGTGAATTGTTTCTCTGCTGCAGGATGGGCTTGTAATTTACAAATATAGCCCTATGTGTGAGGCTCCAACAAATTATCATCAGCAATCTATGACATGTGCTGGTTTCTTATGTAAAATTTGTTTCTTATATAAAATTATGTTTCTTATGTGAAACTTCTAGAGTTTCAAAGGAGCTGCTTTTGACTGACACTAGTCTAGAGATGAACAGTGAAGCTCACCCTGAGCGAGAAGGGAACAGAAATGGGAAGAAGAGCGACTGAGCCGCATCTTTGCAGCAGAGGTACTGACTGCGTAGTGATTTGTACACCCTGGTGCTCTTCTAGCAATAGAACAACTTGAAGACTGCCACAAATCACAGGTTAGAAGCAGAAGAGCACCAAGCCCATGGGACAATTTCCATTTGCCACCAGTCTTTGAAGGGCTATGGGACAGGATGTGGCTCAGTAATCACTGCACTGGCTAAAGGCCCTGCACTAGAGTAATCCCTCTGCAGCCAGTTACACGGCTACTGGGTTACTGCACGTAGGAATTCACAGATTTGCCCAAACACAGACAAGAGAGGCTGCACCACAAAGTAATAATTAACAGTCTCCAACTTGTGTGTATAGAATCTCCTTGCGTAGTTGGCTTCAGTGATTGTTTATTTGCTGGCTAGAGTCCAGGTTTCTAAATCCCTGCCAATAGTATTTCTAAAAATGAAAATTCAGCAATATCTTAATCAAGGGAGTGCTGCCATGTCACAAAGCTTTACAACAGGATCACAATGAATTACTTGTAAAACTCCATACAATCAAAAAAGATAATAAACATGAATATATTGAACTTGCTTCATAAAAATGGTTTCAATGTTCAGAACAGCCACTCACTGATTTCTCTCATGACTTTTCAATTCTAGCCTAATCTAGTGAGCAACTCTCCCAAGAACCCAGATATGCAACAAGTGTTTTATTCAGGTCAGGGCTCGTGCACCACATAGCTATAAGGGGAACTTAACTACTGGTGTAACTGACAATATGATATTTAGAAGAATTAAAGTCTTAATTTCCCCCCCCCCCACACACACACTCAAAATAGCAATGAAGACCATCCTGTGATGATGTTGTTTAGTGTGCATTCACACATGCTCAACACTATGCAAAACAAAGGAAATGTCAAGTTCTTCATGACTATAAAAGTTTGGGCTGACGCTGTTTCTACCTATAGTCTTATGTTGTCTTTTACAGCTTTCAAATAAATCAATCAGCTTTGTACTGAAGTTCTCCATTTTGGGATATTCTGTACCTTTAGGAATAGAAATATTTTATATCTTTAGAATAGAAAGTTTGGTCTATTATCCTGGCAAAACAAAAGGTTTGGTCCATTATCTTGTCAGTTTTCTGTCCAAATGACACACCACAGTTATACTGAAAAAAGAAAAAAAACAAGAACAAAGAACCCAACCTTAACTGTGTAAGACAATGCCAGTTCTCTGGATTTTAATCTATATTGAACACTCATATTTGCCATTCAAGATAAAGTGTCTGAAGTGGACACAATTTCCTTGAAAAAGTTTACCTCTGTAGAATTTTGCCTGTGTTTTGGAACGTTAAAATACAAATTACCTGGGAAGAGACATAATGGGAAAGCATGTCAGTCATATGCTTTACAAGAGCTTTATTTTTGTTGGCTTTTCTGTTTGTTTTGTTTGTTTGTTTGTTTGGGTTTTTTTGTTTGGTTTTTTTTTTAAATAAGTGTAAGAATTGTTGGGCAGGGGAGTAGGTGAAGAAGAATTCAAGAAATGTCGATGCTCTTAGGACACTACAGGGAAAAAATGAAATCTCCCAAATGTTTACCACAAAAAACAAACCAGTCCAAGATGGGAGATAACCATGCTTCACCTGGTAATCAGAGAAAATGGTATTGTGACTACCACAAGCTGAAAATTGTGTGAAAAAGCAGCCCTGGAGCTCTCATGTTTGGGAATGCAACACAAATGGCAAGTGCGCAATCTATGACTCAAGTGACTACCTTCCCACCACTTCCTTGCACCTTGACAGCTTTATTTGGACAGAACAGTGGCTTTCTAGCGGCAAAATTAATGGAATACAGGGATTTTGGAAAGCAAGCAAGGAACTGCAGATGTCCATGAGCTGTGTTTTGGAACCCCTATCTCCAACAGGCTCTAGGTACTTAATTTCAACCCCTCTTAAAGAAAAAGCCTGTAACCAAAAAGGTTCCTCTGTTAAGTGAAACATAGGAACGTCAGTAAGGGTAAGATGAGGGGTGGAAAAAAAATTAATACCCAAATGAAGGAAAAAAATAAGTTGTAGTTAGGAACTGGTCCAACTCAAAGAAGCAGAATTGCAGTCGACAGTTTTCCTTGGTAACTTCCAACAGTCTCCACATCAGTGTGGGAAAGGGCCTTCTATTTCTTCAGGTATACTGAAATCTCACTGCCTTTTCTGCCTGACATAGTAAATTCTTTGAGTAACAGTTATTATGTCACACTTCACTGCTTCTAAATTCCATTCCTGATATAATCCAAGGGGCCCGAATAGTGTCTATTAGAATAAGCAGGATTTTATCAGCAACATGATCAAGCCCCAATTGTTTCTCAGGGCAGAATAAGAGCTGGTAATCCTCCACAGTCCTGCCAGCAATGCCTTGAGATTTGTTTTTTGCAGCACTTGGTCTGTAAGTATGTTACTGTTAAAAGCTTTGAAGCCTAGAACAACGCATGATGTTTTGTGTAATGTCATAGTCTGGTTCTTTATTAGGAAGTTTCTTTCTAGCTACTACAGTATGTTTAGGAACACATCTTGTTCCTATGGAAATCTGTGAGAATTCTGCCCTTGACTCCACACAGAGGAGGAACAGACACCCTGTCTGCAACATCAGGCATCCTGGCATAAAGTGGCAAAATCGGGTGGGCCTGCTAAGCCTCACCAGTGTGAAAAGGTCAGCCTACAAATCAAGAGACTCAAAAGGAGAAGCATGCAAGCTGTTGCTGGGGTAGCTGCACAAGCAGAGCTAAGGTGTCTCCCTGCCTCATCCCCAGAGACCATCACAGATCTGCACCTTGGCTTCCAGCGCACACAGCCAGCCAGGCAGGCCTGTCAACTGCTGTGCCTGGAGCACATCTCCTGCAAGTGAAACAGCCTAGGCAAACCAGTCCTAACAGAAAAGCAATGCTACATTATGCCAGCTGAAGATAAAAGGCAGTTCAGAAGCAGCATCTAAGGGCTGAGGTGCCACGTGAACTCACCTAAGTACTCCGTGTCTCCTCCCTATAGGCATTATATATTGACAGAGGGTACTGAGCTGTAAGTGGGAAAGTGCTATCTGTTTTTCCTGCTGTGTATTGATTTCTTGGGGTGGGGTGTTCCTTCTTTACATTTTGGCGAGCAGTATATGCGCATCTGGGGTACCAATCAAAGCAGAAATCTATCTTCTTTCCTACAAACTGGTAGCAGATAAATTTGCCTACACTTTTCCAAAGTGCTTTTAATCTGAACTATTCCAAAGGCTGCACTATGCTGTTCTTAGATTTTCAAGGATTCTCCTGAGAGGAGAGGCTTCTGAAGCCTACTGGATATTATCCAAATGCCAGAGCAAAGATATGATATGGCAAAGACAAACCCTTTGACATGTTTTTGCCGCTATCTCTAACACTAGTCAGCTTCTTTGAATCAGAATTACACCACTGATATTTGCCATCACCAGTGGAAGAGCTCTTCACAACCAAGGCAAAGGCACAGAGATAATGAAGGCTTCATACTGCGGAATTTATAGAGGCCAGCAAACAGCCCTGTCTTTGTTTTCATGGCCTTTGAAACTAATCCTTTTGTTTGGTGTTTCTGAAGCAGTAAGGCAGACTTGTCTGCTCACTCTCAGGTTCGATCTACTCTAACATCTGTGATCTGGCTTTCTGCTCTTATTGGGCTTCTGGTGACTGTTAACACCACTAACTATTACTACCCAATTCACCAGTATCTGAATAACTCTTTTGTAATGCCTATCTTCACCAAGTGACATATTTCTTCCTAAATTTTTAAATCCTTATAAAAACTTTCATGCATTCTATTCCTTTGTGCAGGAGGTCGTACTGTGTTCAGTGGGACTCTGAAAGATTGACTTTGCTCTTCAGACTTCCTATAGTCTGTATTGCAGTGGTGTACAAATTGATCAGTGCCAGAGCTCTACAGCTACTGAACTCCATTACTGGTTTGAGCAGTAAAAAGATTTGGAAGTAGCTTGAATTTGGAAGTCATTTGAGCTTATGTCTTTTTTCACCTATTTTGTAAGTAAACAACACACCCAGGTCCCAAACTTCCAAAGTGACTAGAGTTTGTGCATGTGAACTTGCAGGTGTGAAAAATTAGGCATTTTAGAGACTTGGGAGAGGTTTCTCTCCAGAATACATTTTTTAAAAAAATAGAATTATTTGGATTTGTTCAAGTTTGGGCCTTAAAAGTCTAAGTCATTTTGAAATCCTTGTACACAGTTCATTAAAAATACGTCAAGTAAATGAAAGGTCATAAAGGACCTTTTCTACCTCTTTGTATTTAAGAAGTCTCACCTTCAAGAAGAATAAAATGACCAGAACAGAAGAGTTTTACTTTACCTTCCAGTGGTATGCAAAAATACATTCTTCGTTCTATCTTAATTTTGACAGCTAAATTCTGATGGAAGACAGAGGTAAATCTACTATATATAACAAAAAAAGAGATCACTTTAAGTCAGTTTTTCATCTGTAAACCTTTCATGGGAAATAGCCCTGCCTCAATCTAAAAACCCAGTTTATCAGAAAGCATTGGTATCAATTATCATAGCCATTTTGAAAAGTAAGACCAAACAAAAAAAACATAGCTGAACCAAGTACATAATATTTTGAAGTGTAAATATTTTATACTAGTTTATGAAGAACATAATTAAGCTCCCAACTGGAATAATACAGAAACAGCTCTCATACCTTCCTAACATCATTACTCATTCCTGTCAAATGAAGCTGCATGTTTTATAAACTCAAAAAGTATACTTGGAAACTCATCTGCATTTCTCCCTCCTAAAAACACCGGAAAAGGAAAAAAGAAAAAAAAATAATCAAGATTCCACTTTGGATCTTTAGTGCTGGTTTCTGTGCTTGGTGAGCCCCTTGCTGCTAACATACATATTTTAAATTCATGATTGCCTATTTTTACACCCAGAAAACCAGTACATTCAACCTGACAGCAAGCATAGGTGTCCAGGAATTTGCTGTTATTTACTCTCTAGTCCTTGGAGGACAGACCTGTGAACTTTTTCTCTGAAAGCTGTTTTCTTCAAATATATTTAGCAAAAGGACTTTTAAGGAACTAGCACTAGAAGCAATTCCTTCATTACATCTTCATGCTGATCTGCAACAATCTTACTGCCTCTCAGACAGTAACTAGTGATCACGCAAAGACCACGGTGACCGATAGAGGAAAAATGTTGGCCATCATTTCTTGTTATTGTACTGAAGTAACATTTTACTGCTCCAACAGACAACTGTCTGGGCACAATATATGCACATAGCAACACCCTACACTAAAGATCCTACACTCCAAATAGGCAAGACCGAATGATAAATAGGGGGACGATGACTAGGGAAAAGATTAAATACGGGGGTAAAGTGACTTGTCCAGAGTACATCAGTTGCAGAGAGAGGAGCTCAACCACATCCACTAAATATTGGTCCAGTGTCTTAGTCACCAGACCAGTTGAGGGAATTCCAGCACCAGAGAAACAAACAATAGTAAGTCTATTTCCACATGCCTGCAAAGTTTAAGCAATATGCAGCTTGAGCAATATGAAGATTAAATATGAGCACTGTTAGAAGCATTTTTGTTTATGAAAACCAGTGTACATGACATCCAGGTTAATTTGGTATAATACTGAGTAAAATACAATATAAACCAATATAATCGCCCATACCTATAGATTTAGCCTTCACGTCTAGGTACTTTTTCCACTCCCTCCAACAGAACACCTTTATCAGTGACAGCTCATATACTCAGATGTCTTCTTACTATCTTAAGTGATTATTTTTCTGAAAAATAACTATAAAAGTAATACAGGCTTCTTATGAATTATCTTTCTTGCTGCCCTGTTATCAGTCTTAAAAAATAAAACCAAATTTTTTCCCCCTCTTATGGCAACTAGGTTCTGAGAACTGAACTGGAATATCTGTTGTTCTTACTATCACCAGTAATAAAAAACTGAGCTTTGCAGGGGATGTAAAGTATAGAGTAAAACTGAGACCACTTTCTCTCTACCTGTATTGACTGTGCAGCACTAAGTAGTAAAAATCTAACAGTTCTGTATGGGAATTTAAGTCAATGACATCCAAAGGAGACAAGATGCTAAGATGTAATTTATTTTTCTTTCTTTTTCTTTGTGGGACTGTCATTAAATTACTTCACTGGTAACTAAGGGCTGGTAATGGTCAGATGGTCCTCAATTCCCAATAAATTTTCAGACAGATGTCTCGCTACTATGCTGGTACGAAAAGAGAATACAAAAGTCAAGGTCACAGGCCTTGATTCTTTAGAATATTTAAGTAAAAGCTTGAAGCACCATTTGGCTACTGATAGCAGAGAACACTAATGCATTTGGAATGAGGCATACGTTTCAGCACTTTGCAGAACTGAGCTGGGGATAGACTCTTCATTACAGTAAGACAGATACTTATTGTATAATAGTTTATTCACTGAAAAGGAGCATTTCAAGGAAGAAGAAAAATGTATGCTTCTTACTGAAGTTCCCCTCCTGTTATAACTTACTACTCCTGTCATCTAAAATGGTCACAACTGAACATCTCTCAAGCAGTATTTTGGTTTAGAACTGTCTCTTCTAAAACATTTCTTACACACTCCCAATGCTTCTCAACAGAACACTACATATGAAAATGTTTCTTGGAAAATTATGAAAATTGGTAGAACAGTTTCAGAAGTTTAACTTGACATATGGCTAAGTTAAAAGCGCATGCTTGCTCGCTCTATCTTCCCAAAAAAAAAAAAAAAAAAAAAAGCATAAGTCTCTCTCAGGTTGCAATGCTAAGGTAAATGAACAAGATTGTCATTTAATTTTAGTCTTTTCTTTCTTTACTACTGTATCTTCTCACTGGATGTATACTCATCATCATAGCAGATAGTCCTACACATTTAAGAATGCTAAAGGCTCTCCTTTTTACCTGATCCTGATTAAATTAACCCAGGAAAGCAGTGACTGGAAGTTAGCATAAATGGGATTAGAATAAACAGTTTCACCTGGATTATAACAGTACACATAATTTCAAGAGCTAACAGGACTGTGCTATGTTAAACAAAGCCTTAAGTTAAAAAGGAGGATTTTCACCTGTACCCTTAGGGAAAAGGGATATGTTTACTCCTCATAACAGAAAACAATATATTCAGTTTTAACAGTACTCCATCTTAGAAGAAGTGTTTTGCTTGATTAGTTCAGAGCACTTCACAGGTACAAGTGGGCAACCTCTCCTTTTGTTGAGACACAGTGGGATAAAAAGAAGTTAAGACACCTGTCAAGGTCACACCACAAGAAGGTGACAAAGTTACATAATAAGTCACTACTGATTCCCACCTCTGCTGTAGCAATAAAACTACAGAGATTGCAATACAATGCCTCTCAAAGGGTTCTGCGCAACTAAATGATACAGAACCAAAAAGATAACAAGCATCACACTTTGCAGTACCAAGGCATCTAAGGAGTACTTTGAACAAGAGGCAAGTCAAACCATATCTTAGTGTCAGCTTTATAACTAAAGGAGATAAGACAGTAAAACCAGTACTAAGAAATCTTATACTAACTCACACACTTGCTTCCTCCCATCCATGTACCATTAATAAAGGCTGAGGAAATAACTGAGCATTAGGGGAACACCGAATAGGGGCCACAGGATCACGCAGGTTTTATTTGCTTGTTTTTCTCCTCGGTGACAAAACACAATACTCGTACGAATACACTTCATCAAAAAAAAAAAAGAAAAAATTAAACTGGGCAAAGAGATAACCCCACAGATTCAGAGGGGTCCTGTTGTCATGGAAACAAGTCACCACTAATGAGCTTTCCAAGACACGAGTGATTAATATCCCAGTCCTGTAAATAAATACTGATTCCAAACCCAAACACACACATCCTAAACCCACTGCCAGCAGCCTAGATAATGGGCAAACAAACCAGATAAGCCATCCCGCAGCTTGCGCTCTCCAGCGGCTCCCTCAGCCGCGCTGTTTACTCCCCGCCTCGCCTTCCCTTCCCCTCACACCGGCGGGCACACAAACTTTCCCAAACGCCGGCTGCCTGCGGGCTCCGCGGGGGA